>NW_015554070.1:67618-69932 GCF_001515605.1 Sinocyclocheilus anshuiensis
GCTATGGGGGGGTTGCTATGCTTTTGCTAGGGAGTTGCGATACAGTTGCTAGGGGGTTGCTATGCAGTCGCTAGAGTGTTCTAAGTGGTTGCTAAGGGGGGTTTGCTAGGGGGGTTGCTATGCTTTTGCTAGGGAGTTGCTATACAGTTGCTAGGGTGTTGATATGCTGTCACTAGGGTGTTCTAAGTGTTTGCTAAGGGGGGGTTGCCATGCTTTTGCTAGGTAGTTGCTAAGGGGTTGCAATGCGGTTACTAGGGTGTTCCAGGTAGCTGCTAGGGAGTCCCAAATGGTTGCTAGGGAATTGCTATGTGGTTGTGATGGTGTTGCTATGGTTACTAGGGTGTTCAGGGCAGCTGCTGGTCCAGGTCAGAGGGGTCACTAATAACGGCCTAAAGACAAACGTCATTATGGAATATCATTGTTCAGATGTATCTTCCAGGAAGTGAGACACATCCGGAGCACTAGCGGCTAGTTTTCTGCAGGTATGACAGACTCTTTGATTTGAGCAGAAAGTGTTTGGATCTGTAAGATCTGCAGACAGAAGCAAACTGATGAATGAGCTGAAACAGCCACGGACGCTTAGAGAGAACTAGAGCTGAAAGGTCAGAGCAATGCTTTCACAATCTCACCCTGCCTCTTCTTCTCTTTCTACATAAATGTCAAGTGTCTGCAATCATCTGTGATTAATCTGTAATACTGGAATATGTAGAAATGTTGTGTGTGTGTCGGTTTGAGCTGGTTTAATGTGTGTGTGTGTGTTTAGCTCCATTTATTGCAGTCATCCATCATTACAGTGTTGTTTTTTTAACTAACTAATCAAGTACATCAGCTCTGTTCGTCTCAGAGATCAGCTCCTCACTTTCAGCGCTCTCAGTTCCTCATTAGGACAAAGACTGTACTTTTGATTGTACTTAGAAAAAAACAAACAAAAAAATATTAGTTAGTTTTGTGTAAATGAAAGAAAATAATCTGCAGAGGGTGTGATTTTATGAGACAAACGAATGAATGAGTGATTTCTGCTGTACAGTGATATAAACAAACACCTTTGCCTACAATAATCATGAAACTACATTTTTAAAGATACAAAAATGTTGTATTTAAAAGCAATTCAAATATAATTTATTTAAACCTTCAAATATAAAAAATGTTACAAAATGTAAAATTTCACACATACAATGTACAAATTCTAATATTATATTTCCAATCTTAAAATAATTTTGGTAAATGCAAAATGAGTACATTTTCAAGTAACTAGTAAAGTAACACATTACTTTTTTAATTTACAAGAAAATATCTGAGTTACTTTTTCAAATAAGTAATGCCAGTTACTTTGTTTTCCTATTTATTGACTGACAAGTCTCCTGTCCTCATGTTGGTAGAAATCGGAAGTGCAGAGGCGTTGTGTGCACTGTGTGAACATGATGTTACTGTAGTTCTAGACTAAATGTGAATGTGCATTAATTCATCCCACTCACAAAAAACAGATTTAGTATTCATCAAAATGAATTAAAACAGTGAACTGCAAAAATTGTGCTTCATTGTTTTTTTTATTGCTGAAGAGTGATTCTTCTCCTGCGTTCTACTGTACAGACGTGAGTTTACATTTGCTTCAGCCTGAGGTTTATTCATTACACTTTTTGGTGTGAAAGGGCTTTTACATTTGCTATAAATAGAACTTCTTATATTAAAAACAATCAAGCCCTGCTCATATTTAAAAAGTAACGCGAAAGTAATGCACAAGTAATGTTACGCATTACTTTCCATAAAAAGTAATTAGTTACTTTTTTAGGGAGTAACGCAATATTGTAATGCATTACTTTTAAAAGTAACTTTCCCCAACACTGCCTGGTGATGGTTGGGTCACATGTGAGAGAACGGCCTTCCTCTCCTCCTGCTCCCATTAAGGCACAATCCTCTTAAACACACTCTTCATTACCCCCCAAAAACCTGCCTCTCCACCACCCCCATCCATCCCTGATCCTCGTCTGATCCAGAAAACTGCAGGATTATTGCTCAAGTTTCTGTTCGGGATAGAGATCGAGAGCTTTCAGAGCGCCGACCGCTTGGCAGACATGCGTCCTGTGTAAAAAAATAAAAGAGGAAACATGTCAACAAAGCACTTCTTATTCTTGCCAGTCATGAGACATGAGCTGTGTTTAACCCTCAGGTTGAGCAGCGTTCAGCACAAACCAGTGTTCTACTGTGGAAGGAAGTCATTACTGGTACACACACACACACACACACACACACTCTCACTCACACACTCACTCACTCACTCACTCACTCACACACACACACACTCACGCACACACTC
>NW_015554070.1:70202-78562 GCF_001515605.1 Sinocyclocheilus anshuiensis
CAAACAAACACACACACACACACACACACACACACACACACTGTTTCCAATAACAACAAGCTAGATGTTTCTGAGACATCTGACTGTTAACTGAATAACCTCACCATGCAGGTCAAAGTTCACAGTAATAAAGATGTCACAAGTTTAACAGCCAAGAACAGACGAGAGCCAGTGTTACAGACCGGGAATGAACACAAAAGCCATCCGTAGCGTTATACACACCAGGAGCTCAGTACCGAAACGCTCAGACAGCCACCAGACGCTTGACCTGATGCTCAGTCTGAGGTCACGAGGGTCAAACCGCTCTTCTGAAGCAGGATCATCAGTCTGTTTCTGAGCAGAGATCAGAGCTACTGCGAGACAGAAACAACTAATCAGATCTCAAATCATCCTCAATGAGACTCAATGGAGAGAAAACGGAGACATTTGCTTAAGTCTCCAGCTGCTTCAGAAGACACTTCAATAATATAATCTTGGCAAGATATTACATTTTGCACTAATATATATAAAAATATGAATAATGATAAATAAATTAATATAAATTACTCAACTGATTACAATTCTTATCAGTATAGTTTATTATCAATATTGATTCAGTATATATCTATAAAAAATATAAATAAAAACATATAAAATGTCAAATAAAGATTTCTTATCCAATTTCACTGTTCTCACATCAATAACTGTCTCATTGGTGGTGTCCATATACAGTATATATATATATATAGAGAGAGAGAGAGAGAGAGAGAGAAATTATAGAAAAATTATAGAAATAATATGCATAATATATAAAATCATGTACACAATTAAAGATTTAAAATGATATAAATGTAAAATAAAGATTTCTTATATTTTCTGTAGTTTCACATCATGTATTTTATCATTTTAATATATAATTTTAAAACAAAATATATATAACAGAAATAAAATATGTTAAAAAAAACATTATAAATCTACAATAAAGATTTTGGTAACACTTTAGATTATGGAACACTATTCACTATTAACTAGTTGCTTATTAGCATGCATATTACTGGCTGTTTATTAGTGCTTATAAAGTGCATATTAATGCCTTATTCTGCATGAGCATATTTTATACCCCTCATCCCTAAACTTAACTACTAGAACAGCTACCTTACTTACTATCAATAAGCAGCAAATTAGGAGTTTATTGAGGAAAATCTCGTCTCTAACAGTGAATATGTGTTCCCAAGATTTCTTATCAAATTATACTATTCTCTATAGTTTCACATCCATAACGGACTCATTTGTGGAGTCTGTTTTCGGAGCAAATTAGATACATTTCTGAGTCGCTACTGTGAATAAATGACTGAAAAATGCATCAAGTGTGAAGGAGCTGCAGGAACATCATCAGGTTTGATTAAGAGCAGAGGAACAGATCTGATCATCACAGCTCCTGCGCTTCATTACTTTATTTATCCAGGCTGATTGTTGAAGCGAATGAGTGGGAGTGTTTGATCCGCAGATGAGAGCTGGAGAGGAGCAACCTCTGATGAGTGTGAGACCTGGATCAACACATCATTACACCAGCATTTACAGAAGCAACAGGCGTGAGGTGCGATATCACAGGACTGATGCTTTCGCTCTATTAGACTCTTCTGTCAAACAAGACATGAGTCTATGGGAGCTTTGAGAAATATTATACATCATAAACTGAGCTGATTCAAGACTGGCAAACAGTGTTCACATGCAGCAGAAGATATCTTCACTTGAGTCACAAATAAGCCAAATTAATATAGATATATTAAAAATGCATTCATGACTCTTTATAGGTTTTTAACTGCTCACCAAGCCTGCATTTATTTTAGTCAAAAATACGGTAACATGGTGAAACATTATTACAATTTAAAACAGCTGTTTTCTATGTGAATCTGTTAAAAATGATTTATTTCTGTGATCAAATGTGCAACGGGGTAGTGTTAATTGTTTAAATTAGTTTAATTCTATTTTTGTGATGTTAATGTGTGATGTGTTTTTGAGTATTAAAGCGGATGCATTCATGTCACCAGTGTCAAAGACAAATTTCCGCTCTGTGACAAACAGAATGGACGTTAAATTTAAACTAAACTAATTAAACTAAACTAATATAATATAACATACAAAGTTCATACCTTTACTATAATACATATGATTCTAATAAAATAGAGACATAAAGAAAGGAAAAAAGCAGAGTATATACCCAGACTTAAGTTAATGTGCTTTGTGTAGTGACACACAGTTTATAAACAATGCCTATTTATATACAAAAAAAAGCACATTAAGTAAAACAGGAAGTCATGATAACCTCACTTCCTCTCTGATGGTCAGCAATGGAGCGAGACAGCTGGAAATCAGTCCAGAAATACGATCAGAGAGAGACTGATGTGGTTTATATGTGTGTTTGTGTGTGTGTGTGTGTGTGTGTATGTATGTGTGTGTGTGTGTGTGTGTATGTATGTGTGTGTGTGTGTGTGTGTATGTATGTGTGTGTGTGTGTGTGTGTATGTATGTGTGTGTGTGTGTGTGTGTATGTATGTGTGTGTGTGTGTGTGTGTATGTATGTGTGTGTGTGTGTGTGTGTATGTATGTGTGTGTGTGTGTGTGTGTATGTATGTGTGTGTGTGTGTGTGTGTATGTATGTGTGTGTGTGTGTGTGTGTATGTATGTGTGTGTGTGTGTGTGTGTATGTATGTGTGTGTGTGTGTGTGTGTATGTATGTGTGTGTGTGTGTGTGTGTATGTATGTGTGTGTGTGTGTGTGTGTATGTATGTGTGTGTGTGTGTGTGTGTATGTATGTGTGTGTGTGTGTGTGTGTATGTATGTGTGTGTGTGTGTGTGTGTATGTATGTGTGTGTGTGTGTGTGTGTATGTATGTGTGTGTGTGTGTGTGTGTATGTATGTGTGTGTGTGTGTGTGTGTATGTATGTGTGTGTGTGTGTGTGTGTATGTATGTGTGTGTGTGTGTGTGTGTATGTATGTGTGTGTGTGTGTGTGTGTATGTATGTGTGTGTGTGTGTGTGTGTATGTGTGTGTGTGTGTGTGTGTTTACTGACAAACACTGAGCTGTAAAGTTTATGGCAGGACTCTCACATTCCCAGGATTTCCTTGCGTTTCTTCCATTTCTCTTAATAGCAGCTCTAAATTCCTGTTCTCCCACTCAAACTCTTGACGACCCTCAAATCTGCAGATATGCGTGTTGTTTCAGTTGCGTATCTCTCTCTCTCTCTCTCTCTGTGTTTGTGTGTGAGATGAAATGTCTGAGTTTAAGTGCTGGAACTGGACTCAACACTCACACTAGGGACTCTTTTCTGTCATTACAGCAGAAATGACACTCATTACAGTAAACTCTCACAATCACATGAGCCATCAGCACACACGCATGAACACACACACGCACGCACGCACGCACGCACACACACATTCATTTAAACACTCTGTCAGGTAAAAGCTCTCCGGGAAATCATCATGAGGCTCATTCCTGCAGAACATGTTTTGTCAGCGTAATTCTTACAGTATCAGAGAGACACGCGGCTGCTGCTGTTTTTATTTCTTTAGTACTTCTCAACACAGTGAAGTTATTAACATAATTTCGGGAAGAGCACGACCATCTAATCTTCCAATTAATATCCGATTATAAAAACAGCGGTCCCACTTTATATTAAATGACCTTAACTACTATGTACTTACATTTAAATTAATCATTTGGTACAATGCACTTATTGTGTACATACATGTTTTTACATTGTATATATATTTTTAAAATATACCTGCATGTAATCTGTAATTAATTTAAGTAATTACATTTATAATTACACTATTGACCCATCCCTTACACCTTTACCCACCCTTAAACCTACCCATACCACCAAACCTGTCCCTAACCTGACCCTTATCCACCTCAATAGCAGCAAAAGTGTTTTGCAATACAGTATGAACACAATAAGTACATTGTATTTATTCTTTGATGTAAGTACATAGTAGTTAAGGCCACTTAATATAAAGTGGGACCAAAACAGTCTCTTACCATTTCCGTTGTTAGTTCTTTCGGCATCCCTCCTCCTCCCCATCTCCTCCTTTCATGCATATTTATTTATTTATCTTTCTGTCCACTGGCAGGCTATCGGAGCTCGAGTAGAATAATCTCTCTGAGCCCTCCATCGCAGACATCAAGCCAAATCTGTTTACCACTAATGCTAAGATTATATGGGCACACAAACTCGTGAAATCATATTGCAGGAATCTTGTTGTTTAATAAATCGCATTCAGGTTCTTCAGCTCCGACTCTCCAGAGCTACAGAGAAACATTAATGTGTGTTCATGCTCAGAGGATTTACAGTGTTTGTGTGTTTACATCAGTGTGCAGATTATTAACATCTGAGAGAATGCATGTAAACACTGCCAGACGCTGCATTCCAGCAGTAAAACACACACACACACACACACACACTCGTGAATGGACTCAGGCTGGGTGTTGGTTTGTAGAAGGTCTCACTGTGCAGCTCTGGATGTTGTGTAGTTGTGCTGTTCTCTCTCGTTTAATTACTGCATATTCCAATGCTGTTCCACTGCAATTAGCGTCTTAGTCACACTGCAACAGTCTATTTCTGTCTCCGTCCTCTGTTCCACATCCATATCTCTCTCCTCATGTCCTTCATTCCTAATGGCTACTTTCTGACCATCTTTTCGCAACATTATAATTGTGTATCTGCTTTCTTTCCCTGTATTATGATCTCTCTTCCTTTCTCACTGTAAAAGTCTTGAGTTCAGTAAAGCATTTCCTTACACCGGATGTGATGCACTAAAGCTGAGAGCCATAAAAGGTGCTTATTCCATGTAGACCTTGGGTTAGGAATATTACTGTAATTTGGGAGTACCATTAACCGACTATCATTTTTAGCAATCAGCTACACCCTTGTGAAAAAGAAGTACACTTCAGCATACTTTTTAGAAGAGTACTTATTACAGAAATAATATTCTTTAAAAGAATACACTTAAGTGTAAACTGAATGTAATGTTTCAGACGCTTACAGTTTTTTTTTTTACAATCAATAGAACACATTTCTCAATACTACAGTCACTTTTTTAAAACTCTTCACTCAGTTCTCCTAACTGTCTTTTAACTTGACACAGCAGTTCATTTCACATTCAAAATGCACTAAAACCACCAAAACACTTCATTAATATCTCAAATCAAGTCACTAGCAAAGGTTTTCAGCAAACAAACACACTTTATCACTCATAACACTAACAACAGGTAGCATTATACAATGTTTTCTTTTGTAAAATGTCTTTACAAAAGAAGAATGAAACTCTCTACTGTTTTTAATTCATTGCAGTTTATGTTTCATGGTCCATGTTTACATTACAGTACACAATTATTCATAAGTTTTCCCCTTTTGATGGTAATGAAAGTAAAACACTTTGAAGATGTTCAGCTACATGCAGCTGCTTTGATAGTATTTGATTTTTTACATTCAGAATATTTTCCTATATTATATTACTGTAGAAATGTTGCACATTTCTGTCTTATTCATGTTTGTACTGTGCTAGGTTTTGAAGTTAAATTGAACACTTTTGAAAACAATATGTAAACATGCGCAAATTGGCTTGTATAATATATAAAGTTTTGGTGATGGTTGTGTCGAAGTGAGAAAAGAATGAATGTAATTTGACAGATGTCGTCAATGAATGCATTTTGTGCCAAAGCAATGATAATGATCTACAGTTTAGCCCACAGAGACTGATGTTGTGCTCGCTGTGAGAAGAGTTTCGAAAAAGTGACCTAAGTATTGAGAAATGTGTCTGCGATTGTAAAAAACTGTAATTGCATGCTCTTTACAATTAAATTAAAGTGCATTATAGTTTAAATGTATATTAAATGTAATTAGCTGAACTTTAGAGTGCTTATTGAGCCACTTAAGTAGGACTTCAGTACATCTTTATATGTAATTTCATAATTACTTCTATTGTCTTTGAAATATGGTTATGGTGAAATATGGTGCTGACAAGCACTTATGATAAACTGAATTATACTTTAATGTCATTTCTACTGAAACTTGACATATTTAAATATATTTGTAATTATACATTTACAGTTTAGTTCATTTAAAATATATTAACTTAAAATGAATTATAAAATTATAATTAAGTACTTTACATGTGCTTTAGTCAACACATAAGTGTACTTCTTTAAAACACGCCAAAAGATTATTAAAACATAATGATTTAAAATGTGCTTTAAAGTACAACGTTTAATCTGACATTATTACAAAGTGCACTTTTTAAGAAACGGTAATGAAAGTGTCTCTCTTTAAGCCACTTAGGTGGCCTTTTATTTCAGTAATATTATATTATCTGCAGGCCGTTTTTTACTTAAAAATATACTTAATTTTAAGTGTACTCAGTACAGTTAAGCACACTTATTTTTCACAAGCAGAATAAACCTTTTAAAAATCCAATGCATAATTATGATTTGTGATCAGAAATACAGCCGTATCTTCAGGACTGTAAGTCACTTGAGGATCAGTGAGAGACATGATGAAGTGTGATTGTGCGTGTTAGTATGCACACGCGTGTGACGTGAGTGCTGTCATACGTGCATCTTAGCACCACGTTACGTTTGGAACGGCACAGTTCCCATAGGCAGCACACATCTGTACACTGAATGTATTTTAAGACTCATTTCACACAAACAGTCACAATCGTCTCAGCACAGAGTGGGATCAGACCAGACCAGAACATTCTCTTTATGAGCCTCGGATGAGCTGCGGTAAAGAAAAGCAAATCCTCGTGCACAAAAGGTCAGCCGTGCAAACAAGTGTTAAGCCGACAGTTATTGTGAGTGACGTGCAGGGGCTGGTGTTGTCACGGTAACCGTACAGTGAGTCAGCGGGACGTTTGCACGAGTCGAGTTGGGAGGCAAGCCCCAAAAAAAGTGACATTCTGTGAAATTTAAAATGAGTAAAAGCAAACATCATCTATCCTTTAAAAACGAATTTCTTAAATTTGAAATCGTCTTGGGCTACAAAACACTTCCCCTCACTGAAGAATCACTCACATACACACGACTTCACACATGATCAAGAGGGGATGAGCAATAATTTGGCACTAGCGAGCTAATATATACACACTCAGACAAACACACACGTGTGTGACGTCACAACACTCAGAGACAGACGCGCCTCTTAAACAAACTCTCAAAATGGGAATTAGTCATGATAAGCGGCAATATTTGCAAACACAAATCCAACCAAATGATCACTGCGTGACAGATGATTCACATTTGGAAATGGACGCTGTGTGAAAACAGACAAACTTAGGCTCCTGCGAGAAAGAATTCACACGCCCAAAGAGTCTCACACATACATATCAACACCTACAGCATACTCTGATCCAAGCTCCCACACACACACCTCACGGCAGCAGCACTGAGTCATGCAACGGGAACCTTCAGAAACTCTCTCTCAGGCCTTCCGGATCCTGTTCACACTCGCTGCTCGACTTCCTCACCGAAAAAAACACAAATGAACAACTCGCACATCCATTTACACTCATTCTGCTCATTGGAAAAATATGCCTCGACCTACATTTTTGCTCCAAAAAAACACCCTGTACATACAACTCACTGCAGTTTCCAGCTGAAATGAACACTAGAGGCAGTAAAACACTGAAAAACCTTTATTATTTTTCACACAAAATATGACTACTGGGCAGATTATTGATTAATAAAAACTGGACTTTTGAACAGTTCCTTACATATTACTATGTTTTGACTTTAAAACACTTTTAACATAGTGCATGATTTGCAGTGGTGGAAAGAGTACTGAAAAAATATACTCAAGTAAAAGTACCATTACCTTCCAAAAAATGTAGTGTGAGTAAAAATACTTGTCCAAAAAACTACTTGAGTAAGAGTAAAAGAGTAGCCTATTTAAAAGTACTCATGAGTATTGAGTAGTGAGTACTGAGCTGTGGATTCTAGCCCCTCATAATAAACGCTGTACACCACAATTTATACATTTAAAAAATGTTGTACATCCTGTAATTCACATTTTCTTGTTTGTCATAAAGAATGAAGAGTGTCTATCATCCAGCAGTATTAATGTTGACTGCCAACTCTTTAAAATACATCAAAACATCACAGAAACAGTATTCAGTTGAAGAAAAGATGAAAGTTATTCTCAGTACAATCATCCCCATTTAAATCATAAAGTTTGAAAAAATAGATTTAGGTGTAAGGCCACTGAGACAGCATATGCTGTTGTTGCACATAAAATATTAATGTTTAGAACAGTGCAAATACAAACACCATTAGAAACTCATAGTTCAGCATCACACACCATGATATGGGTTAAAATGAG
>NW_015554070.1:78631-102086 GCF_001515605.1 Sinocyclocheilus anshuiensis
GTCAACAAGTTCAACAAGCAACAACGACTTATCCAAGTGACTGCTGCAGAATGCACGCGAGAGAGAGATGAGGCAGCGCAGATCGTGCGTCTCATAAGTGAGTGAGAATTTACCGAACATGGCACTTGAATACCCGCAACCTCACACCAAATTTCAGGCCGTGTAGATTGGCAAGCATATATACTAATCATTTAGTAAGCAGAAATCCGAAATTTAACATATTAAGTTAGAGGAAGAATGCACTTCCAGCAGCCATGATAAACAGTTGGCGGTTAAGGTTTTCTATGCACAATTTGATTTGACGAAAGTCACGAGACCTATTACTCTCTATCCAATCACTTTGATAGATAAGAATAAAATTAAAATAAGCATGTAATGACCACAAACGGAGGAAAATAGCGGAGTAAAAGTACCGATACATCACTTAAAATGTACTCAAGTAAAAGTAAAAGTACACAATATTTAAACTACTCAAAAAAGTACAATTACTGATAAAAACTACTTAATTACTGTAACATGAGTATTTGTAATTCGTTACTTCACACCCCTGATGATTTGTAAACTAATACATTTTGATGTTTGCATCACATATTCATATATTTGTCTTTCCTGATGAAGTAAACTTGCTCTGTAGCGCACCCGGTACAGCACTGCACAGCATTGACTCAGGTACGAGTCCCATGGAATACAAGTCACGATAAAAGACCGGTAGAAGCCAGATAATATGACATTGCTTCAACAAATGTGTTTTTATCTTATGTTTGCTTTTTTAAACACTATCGGTTAAGGTTTAGTGTAGGCGTTATTTTCACAAGTGAAACCTTTTAGAGGCATTCACCGTACACTTCAATTCTGAACTGCTGCAATACATACATCAACCAAGGTAATAAAACGTTGCCAGTTTCACGTTCATCTGTTTCAGATAAACCTTCTGTTCTTTAGCACCACTCACTGGACATTTCACTTTGAAAGTGCCGCAAAACATTCAAGAAGCATAATATCATTCCACAGAAATGATGCAACAGGTATGTTTTTCTAATGAGTCTGGGTTGTGATTTGTGCTTGTTAAAGCAAGTATCACAAACTCTTAGACCTAGGCTTTAAGTATTTGTGGTATGTACATGAAATCACGCAGACGACTAGACAGAAGTGAACTGTCGATAACATCGAATCTAATGGTTTTTTGGGCCATTGTTGTAGAAATAATATAGTTGGGTGACGTGAGGCTGATTCTGATTTCAGAAGACCTGAACTGCTGATACACTTAAAAAAGAAAACAATAGCGTTGACTTCTCACACACATCTACACTACAATGAGACCAAAAACACTTCTCCATATGGATAATGTATAATAAATCTGAGGGAAAAAGCTTACAGAAACAGACTAAAACACTTACAGCATCACTAAATGTATATTACACAATAGTACAGGAAAGAGAAACACACAATGACTCCTCCAGACTTATACAGTAGTGAGTTCAGTCAGTATAATGCATGTCTAGGGTGATATTACTCATCACTGGATTGACAGCACTGTTGTTATGTACCTTCAGACGATGAGAGACTCACGACCTACAGCAGCGCGGGGAGATTCTGCTGACGTCACTGGATTTGACATGATGTACGTCGGCAGTCATGGCATTTTACGGCAAGTAATGTGAATTCCCAGCATTCAGGATGAACAGCCCATTTTTTTTCATTGGTTGCTGAAGGGATTGTAAAGGTGTGTCAAACGAAATGTCCAGCAGACCAAAAGATTCACCCTGAATGAAACAAAGTGTGGAGTGCCACAAGGATCTGTTTTAGGCCCTCTGCTATTTTCAATATACATGTTGTGTCTTGGTAATAATATTAGAAAATATTGGATTAGTTTCCATTGTTATGCTGATGATACTTAACTGTATATTTCAACAAGACCAGATGAAACTTCTAAATTATCTAAGTTAAAAATGTAAAAGATTGGATGACCAATAATTTTGATTTGTATCAACGATCTGTGTCATGAAAAGCGCTATACAAATAAACGTGAATTGAACTGAATTGAATTGAAGCTTGTTTGATTTATCACACAAATTACATGCAAGGTGTTTAATGGACATTATGGTTGCAAAGCGCAGTGATGTCCACCCTGTAGCTGTAGACCTGTTAGGGACACTCATCTGATTCCCTATGTAGGGGTTTTCAGCCATCTTACTGAAAGGGATTCAGCAGATCATTGTCTTTTGGCTCCCTGTCAATCTCACGATTCCTTTAGCATGTTATCAGAGGATGAATGGTTTGCATCAGACACAGCTGAAGTACAAAATGATTAAATTCTCAAGGCCAGATTGTCATGAAAAACTGAATGGAAAAAAATCTGGCACTCATCTATGTGTACACAGTACTGTCGCATGTGGGGTCAGTATTACTTTAATCCTGCTGTTATGTTTTCTTTTTCCTGTTCATCATGATTGTTGTTTGTCAGACTGTACAATATGACGCAAGTAAAAGCCAAAGCATACTGTGACAAACTCTATGTGTCAGACTATGTTATGTTTATGTAACAACAGAATGCAAAATTTCAATAGACTCACAGACTTCCCTTTAGTACCACAACAAGTCCCTGTGCAAATTTTCAGAATCGCATGACAGGACACAAAAAAGGTAATTGTTGTTGTTGTTGTTGTTATTATTATTTTACAAACCCTTGTGAAAAAGCTTAATTGTATTGAATGTGTACTCGTAGTGTATATTAAAAAACAAAACAAAAAAATATTACTGAAATAAAAGGACACTAAAGTAACTAAAGAGAGACACTTTCATGACTGAATTTCTTAATACACTTAAATACGTTTTTAAAAAGTGCACTTTGTAATAATGTCAAATTAAACATTTTATTTGCATTTTATAAGTGCATTTTAAATCGTTATGTTTTAAAAATCCTTTGTAAAATAAATTGCAAATTCATCATTAGTAAAGTGTATTTTAAATACACAACAAACAAATTTCAATAGAAATGACATTTAACCATATTTCAAAGACAATAGAAGCAATTATGTAGTGAAGTCCTTCTTAAGTTCAACAAATTGAATTTAATGTAAATTTAAACTATAACACCATACTATATGTATTTCCATGTAATTGTAAATAACATGCAATTAAGTGTCTGAAAACCTTACATTCAGTTCACACTTAAGAATAAGCTTTTAAATTATTTTTTTTATTTTTAAAAGTATGATAGTGTACTTCTGTTGCACAAGGGAAGGTCGTTGTTGAGGATTTCACACTAAGCACTGAGTACCAATGATGAAAGAGATCCTTTATGATCTCTAAAATTAGTCTCAGATTGTAAAACTGCAACAAAACTGTTAGGTTCTTCTAGCTGTTTAAGACTGTTAGCTTTGCATTTCCAGCTGCCAGCGGTGTGATTTGTGCACTGTAGTCGAACAAAAGGCCTACAAAGAACATAAATGTGTTGCAATGAAATGATTTAATAGACTAATAATGCATCCATCCACAGAGAGGAGCTTCACTGTGACAATAATTGTGTTACTATTCTTCAGACTGACCACAACACTTAATGCAATCCAGTGACTTCATCTCGTATCCTAATGAGTCGTTGTGCCTTTGCGTGCACAGATCTGATCTCACAAACCCAGAAACACACCCATAACCCCCCCCCCCACACACACACACATGAACAACAGACTCCACAGACATCAGCCATAGAAGCTCAGTTCAGTACTCCCACTGTCTGCATGCATGTGTGCGTGAGACCAACGTTTCTGATGGCTTTGAGTGAGAGATCTGCAGGAAAAAAGAACTTTATTCAGCCTCAGGACAAGAGTGCCAGCCAGCAGCTCGCTCCTACAACGCTTCCCTCTGGCTTGACATAATGTACAATGAATACAGAGTGTCTGACCATTTGATGTTTGCTCCAAACCTCATCCTCCATCTCTCTCAATAGTATCAGCTTGCAGGCGTTTAACCCAACCCAATCTTATCAGCTGCAGGCCAAGAAACGCACAAGGCTGAATTCACCAGTCAAGAATGTGCAGCTGAGTGTGTATGTGTGTGTGTGTGTGTGTGTGTGTGTGTGTGTGTCTCCATACGGCTCCCCACCCGTTACACCAACATGTGTGAGAAGCGTTGTGCAAGACTAAAGTTAACCATGCTGTGCCTTATCTTTTCAATAGTTTTCCTCCAGTTTCAGCTTCATCTGCAGAGTCACGTATGAGTACAGCACTGGATTCTCCACTGCAAACTGCATTTCAGCTGATAAAGCAACACTGGCGGAGCCAATGCTGTGAGTCTGGGACTGTTTGTTTGGCCGAGCAATGGAGAATGCTTTGAAAACTATTGATGCAGTTCTGCTTGATGCCACTAGTGGAGCACAAACAACAGAGTTCACATTTAAAGGTACAGTTCACATAAAAACCAACATTCTGACATTATTCACTCACCTGTATGCATGTCTTTCTTCTCTGCAGCACAAAACAAACTATTCTGAACAAAACATGTTCTTTAATTATATGGAGAAAAAGAGTTCAAAGAGAGAACTCAGGAGAATGAAGGACACACAGCACAAGTAATTCAGGGGAACTGTTACAAAAAACTTAAAGAAATGCATGTTTGCAAGTAAAAAAAAAAAAAATCTAATTTATTGATTTAATTAAAACTTTTAAGATGCAAACATTTTTTATGAGTTCTGTTGACATAATAATGTTGATCATTACATTGACTTGTGTGTAATTGCAATTTAAACTCACATTTCTGTGTTAATTGATTATTATTATTTTAATTAAGTTGTAGTAACTCAATGAAATTGTCTCGATGACTTTGTAAATTGGCCAGTAGATTTCTAGTTCCCAGCCTGCTTTGCATAGGACTGGGTAAGGAGAATAAATGTTGAAATTAAGTGTTATTTTATGTGTTTTCGTTATATGTTTGAAATTTAAAAGAGTTTCTGTAATATTGAAGTTCTGTGGTTCACATTGTGCTGAAGAGTAGATTACATGAAGTTAAACACTGCATTGACTCAATAACTGCGCTAATGCCAGTGACGAGAAATATCTTACTTGCTAATTACATTTACATGTTAAATAAGTCATGTTTAGCATGTGCCATGATAGCTGGTAATTCATTGGTTCCAAGGCCTGAACTCTTTTTGTCTTTGGGTGAAATATATAATGAATAATTTATAATTATAAATATCCCTTTAAAGCTGCAGTAATAGTGGTGATGCTATATTTAACTGTATTAATACTGAAACTACTTTCCCCAAAAGAAGCATGGACTCCAAAAAACGTCACACAGAATATATATTAAAAATTATTTTAAAAAGTATGTCTTTGTCTACGCACCATGCTGTACAAATGATGCTACTTAAAGGGATAGTTCACCCAAAAATGAAAATTCTGTCATCATTTACTCTCCCTCAGGCTATTCCAAACCCGTATGAGTTTCTTTTTTCTGTTGAACACAATAAATGATATTTTGAAGAATGTTGGAACACAAACAGTTGACGGTAGCCATTGACTTTCATAGTACGTTTTCCATTCTATGGAAGTCAATGGCTACCGTCAATTGAAGATATCTTCAAAATACCTTCTTTTATGTTCAGCAGAATAAATAACATTTTTGGGTGAACTGTCCCTTTAAGTGTCACAATATTTATGAAAGTTCACACAGTGTTTTTGGCCATATAATTGGTTAATCACCACAATTAATTGAATATCAGTTAAATAGATTTATGTAAAAATGATGACACATCAGCTGATGAAGGTCAACACAGGTGAGATGCGATGGGCCAAAATCTCCATTTTTAGGGTATATTCAGACATGTGAAGTGTACTTGCTCACACTCGTTTAGATAAGCGTTAGATAATGAATCAGAACAGGCAGCACAAACGAGTCTCTCTGGCTGTGTGTCATTAAGATTTCACACGTTTCCGATGCAGAATCGTCGGTGGCACTTGAAGTACAGTAGATGAGGGCAGATGAAGGGGTTTGCTAGTTTGTGTTTCAAGCACTTGTTATCAAGGCCTCATTATAGCCTCACGTCACTCAAAAACTTTTGGTATTAGCAAGCAAGCAACTTTTGGCTGTGTGTCATTAAGATTTCACACGTTTCCGATGCAGAATCGTCGGTGGCACTTTCCTGTGAGAAGAAACATGAAGGAAACACTTCTTCTGTTGCAGATCCTGTTCTGCGTGTTTCAGGGCGGATATGATGCTGAAGCTCTTACAGCTCACTGCTTTATAAATCCTGTATGTTTGTGGAATGACTTTAATATGTTCTGTTTATGTAAAAACCCTCAATGCACCAAAGACAGTTCTAATGATTAATTACAGCGTTTATCAGCCACTCAGTATCTCCTGTGCAGTGTGTGTGTGTGAGTGTGTGTGTGAGTGAGTGTGTGTGTGTGTGTGTCTGAGTGTGTGTGTGTGTGAGTGTGTGAGAGTGAGTGGTGAGTAAATAGTTCTGCTGAAGTACAGTAGATGAGGGCAGATGCAGGGGTTTGCTAGTTTGTGTTTCAAGCACTTGTTATTAAGGCCTCATTATAGCCTCACGTCACTCAAAAACTTTTGGTAAAGTGTGAAAGTTTATTAAACATATTCATTTTCCTGTCTATTTGCTAGATGTGAGCCTTTCCTGTGGCGTACGAGCTTCAGAAGTGCATATACTGTTCAAAACTACAGAAATCAATCACAATCAAACACTGCCGCGAAAAGCAGGAAAACAAGCAAAAAACACCACCACAGACACATTATAATAGATGCAAAGCCCAGAAGCACAGCAAAGCAAAGGCCAAACATAGATTTGATGAGATTTTGCAGTCATGCATGCAGCTGACAAACTCAGTGTGAATAACACGATATATAACTGATTGGTTTCTTTATCGTTCAGAAGGAAATCTAAGAAACATGCCTGCCTTTACTCACTGTTTGTATCCATGAACAAAACCACATTTAATTCCACTTCTACAAAAGTATAGTATGGCTGTTGTCAAAAAATGTAATAAAGTGAATGAAACTGATTATATGCTGAGTAAGCATTTGAAAGTGTCTTATGCCATAAACGTGACAAAGGCAACATGTCAGCTGAAATATTAATATAGTTTTTTATTAATAATTAGATTTTTTTATTATTACGGGATGAATATATAATCTCAAATTCTGCCTCTTCCCATCATGCCTTTATAGTCCCTTCAGCTCTTCATCTGGGGCTTAGGTCACTGCTTAAAGTGCACACATTTTTCCCTCATTAAAATGGTTTTAAGGTAAAACTTTAGAGAAGTATTTTTAAAATCATGTAGGCTCACATAAAGACTGGAGGTCACATGAGCAGCTGCGATCGCTCGTGTGACTGAACACTTTTGCTTGCTGAACACATTAATTTCTGTTTGTGAACGGTGCATTTTCAGAATGCAACCGGTCATCAGTTTTGCTTTTGCACAAATCAACATTCAAGCCGTTTGCAATCTTTACAAGTCAAAGACGCCCAGAACGGCCCTTTAAACAGCCATCTCACTCACTGTCTGCTTCTGCTTCTGCTTCTGCTCTGCGATGTTGAGAAACAACAATCCACTGAGATGAGAGAATTCTGATGATCTCCTGCCAAACTTATGACTATCTGGACTGCACACTGGTCTTTAATAGGACACATATGAGTCTGCAAACGCACACACAGCTGCTACACGACTGACTGCACCGCACAGAAAGCATTAAAGGTGTACTTCACTAGAGCTGATGATGGAAAACAAGTTTAACATGAAGGAGTTCACACTGTTTCTCGACTTAAAACACAGATTAAAAATAGTCTGTTTCCATCACTCAAAAAAAAAAGCTTGTGGAATTGGCTGTATGACATTCTTTTAATAGATTAAGATAGTACTATTAAGATAGTATTTGTAGACAAATATTTATTGTTTATTTATTTATATGTATTGTTATATTGGTGCAAAATGAAAATGATTGATAATTAATTAAATGTGGAAAATATGCGCATCAAGTTACATCTAGAAAAGTGATTTTATATACACAGAAAGCATGTTAAATGCAAGTAAAGTGTCTACTTTAATATTTCAAATACCTTTTGTAAAAACAAAATGTCAAAATATGGTGAAATAATGTTCCACTTTCATCCGGTGAAACAGATATGTAAAAATTTAATTATTATTAATTATATTTTATATAAAAATATTTAATTATAGTTTTAAAATATATAAAAGAATAAATGATCAGACTAAATTTTATTTTATTTTAAATGATAAAAACCTATTTCTGACAAATGGGTGAAACCTATGGTTTGAAGTATAGTGGCAAAGATTTAAAATGACATTTCATTATTTTAATTTAATTAAAAAGTATTTTAATGTCATTAATGATTTTTTTTTATATATATATAATCTTTTGTTACTCTATAAATCTGTAAATCATGTTAAAAGTGTATGATCGTCATATTATGCTATGATAGAGCATGGTTTTTGCTCAGAAAAAAATAAAATTAATCAGGACAATGGAGAGAAAAAAAAACTACATTTAGGAGTACTGGTTAGAAATTAAGGGAAGTTATCAATAAAATAAATCATTAATTAAATAAAACATTCATAATTAATTTTTTAATGTATTTGAAAGTTCACTGACTGCTCACATAATAAGAAAATAATTTTTTGTTTGTTTAAAAACACATTTTAAATGTTTTAAATGTCTTTATTTGTTAAACAGAAAACTGATTTATGTTTTCCTAACACATTCATTCCTCCATGTTAATGTTTAAGTGGCACACTCGGTCTTAGGCTGTAAGCTGTTCTGCTCTCTGAACATCAGCACACTCACAGTGACCTCTGACCCCTGGACACACACACACACACACACACACACAGAGACACAGACACAGACACAGACACAGACACAGACACAGACACAGACACAGACACAGACACAGACACAGACACAGACACAGACACAGACACAGACACAGACACAGACACAGACACAGACACAGACACAGACACAGACACAGACACAGACACAGACACAGACACAGACACAGACACAGACACAGACACAGACACAGACACAGACACAGACACAGACACAGACACAGACACAGACACAGACACAGACACAGACACAGACACAGACACAGACACAGACACAGACACAGACACAGACACAGACACAGACACAGACACAGACACAGACACAGACACAGACACAGACACAGACACAGACACAGACACAGACACAGACACAGACACAGACACAGACACAGACACAGACACAGACACAGACACAGACACAGACACAGACACAGACACAGACACAGACACAGACACAGACACAGACACAGACACAGACACAGACACAGACACAGACACAGACACAGACACAGACACAGACACAGACACAGACACAGACACAGACACAGACACAGACACAGACACAGACACAGACACAGACACAGACACAGACACAGACACAGACACAGACACAGACACAGACACAGACACAGACACAGACACAGACACAGACACAGACACAGACACAGACACAGACACAGACACAGACACAGACACAGACACAGACACAGACACAGACACAGACACAGACACAGACACAGACACAGACACAGACACAGACACAGACACAGACACAGACACAGACACAGACACAGACACAGACACAGACACAGACACAGACACAGACACAGACACAGACACAGACACAGACACAGACACAGACACAGACACAGACACAGACACAGACACAGACACAGACACAGACACAGACACAGACACAGACACAGACACAGACACAGACACAGACACAGACACAGACACACACACACACACACACAAACACACACACACACACACAGAAGATAAGGCTGGGAAAGAGGAACGAGAGCGAGGAGGGTCTGATTCTTTCCAGTGACAGGAGGAGGAGCGGATCTGAACAGAGCACAGTTTACTGTAACTGTCACACTGCAAGACAGGAAGTCTCAGCTGGAAACACCCTTCCTTCCTGCGCAGAGCCTGGATCACAGGCAGCGGGTCACATGACACGGGAACACACACACACACACACACACGCACACACTCACTCACGCACACACACACATACACACACAGAGCTCTGTCATTGTGAAATGCAAATCACAGATCATGCTCTGATAGATAAAACATTCCGCACAGAAAAAATGGGCAGAGACAGATAACAAAGAAAAAGCCTTTGACAAACCATTCCAGTGAAACGGCACGGCATGCAGCGACAGAGCAAGCGGTGTAACCTTACAAACACCTATAGATGCACATGATCCTGCACAATGTTGCAAGAAATACACTTCTTCCTTTCTGGAACAACAAACGGGCTCTTGCATGATCTCCAAACTGCCAGCAGAAACATGCAACCTCTGAACCTCCATTCCTTTATTTTAAAATAAAGCATATAAAAGTGATAGCCTGATGTTCCTGTAACTCTGACCCACTTTATATGAGTTTCCGTACTCGACGTCCATAAAGATTGCACAAACTCACTGCAGCATCAGGAAAACGCCTTGTTCTTCTGTTTCGGCTTGTGTAAGCCTCCAGAAATGTTGCAAGAAAGTCTCCGCAGAGAGTTTGCAGTCAAACCCCATTCCATGCGATAATCAAATTTGGAGAAAACAAAAGAAAAAGCAGGAGAAGTCATGCAGTCAGGCTTTGTGCATACGGTGTGAAGGAAGCATCAGAGATGCAATCAGAGTTCACAGCTCGCAGTGACGGCGTGCTCACCAGCTCCTGTTTGACAACCATTCAGATCCTCCACCATCGACATGGATGTGGTGACCCTCAGAAACACAAGGACATGACTTCCTCTATAAAGATGGACACACTTTATGATCCAGCACAGCTTGAAAGCTTCAGACGTTTTTAAACAATGGCAGAACTGGGAGATTATTATGCATTAGGGATGGTGGTTAACCAGTTTACACGGCCACGTGTCGCTCGATGACCTTTCTTTCTCTCACGTTCCGTTTGACAACCAAAAACATACTTTAAATCAAACTAATTACTCTACAGTCATTTCAAACCTGTATGACTGACGCTCTTCAGCGTAACACAGTTTGTCCATTCACTGGAAGTCAATGTGGGTTATGAGCAACAACTTCTGCATTCTGTAAAACAGGTCGAGTTGCTTCCACTTCAATTCTTTTGCATGTGGACGCCTTCAAAGGACATAGCAAAGATATTATGTCATGAAGCACATGTAGACTGATATCTAATTTATCTGACATCTAGCTTTTTGTTTTTGTTTCAAATTAACATTCAGATATTAAAATCGAATAAAACACGTATAATAAAAAGAACTAGGTAGCGGATTACTGCTCTCCGGTTTGTTCATGTGATGTTCAGCCACTAAACATGTTAAACATTTGTTGTGCGTCACAGAAGTCAGTCAGGAACTAGATGACTGAATGGTGACAGATCACTGAAATATCTATGGAAGCCTGTAGGTAGTTGCATGTTGTGCAATTGTGACTTCTTTTCTCACAATTATGAGTTTATATCACACAATTCTGAGAAGAAAAAAAAAAGTTAGAATTGTGAGATTAAAATTTGTAATTACCTTTAAAAAAAATATATATATTCAATGGTAGAAACAGGCTTCCATATGTATCAGGATTCAAACTTCAACTAAGTTCAATAATATGGAACAGACAAGATCCATAAAAATAATACATTGGGTTTTCAGAGACCACAGGTATAAAACATCAGCAAAATGCAATGCGTCTTGATCATAGTGTCATTGAATGTTTTTTAGCGATATATGTGTCCCTGGAGCACAAAAGCAGTCTTAAGTCGCTGGGGTATATTTGTAGCAATAGCCAACAATACATTGTATGGGTCAAAATTATAGATTTTTCTTTTATGCCAAAAATCATTAGGATATTAAGTAAAGATCATGTTCCATGAAGATATTTTGTACATCTCCTACCGTAAATATATCAAAACTTAATTTTTGATTAGTAATATGCATTGCTAAGAACTTCATTTGGACAACTTTAAAGATGATTTTCTCAATATTTAGATATTTTTGCACCCTCAGATTCCAGATTTTCAAATAGTTGTATCTCGACCAAATATTGTCCTATCCTAACAAACCATACATCAATGGAAAGATTATTTATTCAGCTTTCAGATGCTGCATAAATCTCAATTTCCAAAAATTGACCCTTCTGACTGGTTTTGTGGTCCAGGGTCACATATATTAACAATAAAAATGCCATTTCTGAGAAGTTTACTCCTGTTTTATCCTACAACAGAGAGTTAAAGCTTAAATAACACCTTCTACTGGATCACGTGAAAATCATTCATGAGAGATTGATTTCAGAATCACACATGAATCACTGTGTTCTGTGGAGCCTCAAATCTCAACACAACTCCAGGGCTAAAGGTTCCTCTTTATGTAGAAATAAGACCAAATAAGGTTCCACAGACCCTGAAGGCAACAGCGGTTCTCCCTCGACTTTACTTGCACCTAAAAACGTAAGCAATGTAATGACATCCCTGTGATGTAGGAGCTTTAAAGCACAGAGAATAATGAGTGAGTGTCTGTGTGGACGGTGTGGGTCACTGAGACTGAAGACAGACCTGGACACAGACGGAGTAACATTTACACTGACAGACTCAAAGAGAAGAAACGTCAGGTTCAGAGAGACTTTCTCCCGGGAGGATCTGGATGTGAACTTTCGACAGGCGTTTACAGAAGCTCTGTTGCGTAAACACATGCGTTTGGCTGAAGCAGAGCGACTGCTGAGAGCGTGACTGAAGAGCCTCGCTCTGTTATCTGAAACAAGCACTACACGAAAACTTCCTTTTTCACCGAAACCTGCGTAACAATGCTTCGTGTTTAAAAATAACAAGCAAGCAGTCAATCATAACGTCAATGCTGACGAACATTACAGTGACACTGTTGTTTTGCACTAATGCAGTCTGTGGACTTTCCACATGCTTTCAGAAGAAATTCAGCTGACTTTAACATTGAAACTGTGCTAAAGATCTGAGCGTAGACTGTCTGGAGTCGTACGGTCTCATGTGTGCTCGCCGCGTCACATGATCATTGCCCTCATACCTGAGGTTCCTGATGCACAGGGCCTTTGTCTAGAGAAACAATGACTGACTAGATAACATTTCAGCAATGCTGTCCTTTACACAATTGGGTTACTGTGTCACAGGACACAAAATGTTCTGCAAAACCGAAAGGTTTCACTGATGAATATCTTAAAGATACTCAGAAGGTAAACAGCTGTGTGATTACCTTTCCAATATCTTATTTAGAGTTTGAAACCAATGTTTTCACACAAAGATCACATATAACACTGAGGTCCAAAAATCTGAGACCACTGGTGAAAATGCCTTAAGAGATGATCTTTGCATTTCAAATTATAACAGAGTGAAAAAATTATATATATAAATCTTTTACATTTATTTTACTTTATTTAATATTGTCCTCAATTTATAGGTGACTAATGCAGAGTCACACTGACCACTTTTTAAACAATTAATTAATTTATACACACACACACACACACACACACACACACACACACACACACACTAATCATGTAAATTGTGTATATGTAAATATGTATATATGTATATATGGAGAAAATGTCTTAATAGATTATCTTTTCATTTGAGTGAATAGTTAAAGTAAAAATTAACATTATGAATAATTTAAAAAAATTACGACCCAACAAGATTTGAGAATAATCAGAAAAATAGTATACATACATACATACATACATACATACATACATATATATATATATATATATACATATACACTCTATATATAAATACATGTCAACAGATTATCTATTATATATATATATATATGGAAATGTTCGGTGTGTTTGTGTGTGAAAGCAGATCACGGTCCATCTGAACCTCCACTCAAACCACAGCCAAGAGAAAGCTAAACTAACACATCCACAGATAAACAGCAACTCTCACATTTTCAGTTTGTCTTTGTCCCATTTTTTCTCCATTAAGGAACGCATTTGGCTTCTCTCAATTCACGAAATTAATGACATAAATCATCCCAAAGCCTGCAGCTGTGGACACACTCTATAACCAACACGTGACAGCAGATCTCAGAGCGCAGCACAGAGAGGCCTGATGTAGAGCGCGCAGACAAGCTCCGGTGCGACTGAAGCACTGAGAGCACGGTTAGCGCCGCGTTTGGACAGGCCTCAGAGTCTATGCTCAGACAAGCCCAGGCAGGAATGACAACAATGACTGGAATCTGAGGGTTTTCCCAGAACTATCCGGCTGCGACTCCAATCATCACGAGAACCACACCTTAGCATGAATTATTGAAACAGGGCTGTTTTCATGACTGCATGAAACACAAACCACATCATGTACAACACAGTTACACATATAACGGGTTTCGATTATCAATGCAAAAGCAAACGTGTCATGTGACTTAAATTACAACAGTTACATCAAATTACAACACAGACTGTCACAAGACCAGAGACTGTTTGTTTGCACTTCCGTCTGATGCCAGCTACCACTACATTCAGGACAAGACAAATACACTAAACTATATATAAACAACAAATACAATTCACAAAAGGTTTTTAAAGTTTATCTTTGATTTAAAAAAAAAAGGAAGAAAAAGCAAAAATCTAATTCTAAAACCAAATCGGCAGCCAGTTGCATAGACACCGTATCTTAAGAACTAGTTTGACTAACTAGCAGTTAGTCAAGAGTTAACCAGTCTTACTTTCAATTCTAATTACAGCAGTCAACCTTTCTGGAACTGATTAAAAAAAAAGCTATGACCAGTTTAGTAGAAAAAAAAAATTACATGACTAACTTTTTAAGACTAGTCTAAGCAGTTTATGCAACCGGCCCGTGGTCTCCATGAATCAGTTAAAAAGTAAAGACTCCTTAAGGAGTTAAAACAAATAAAAGTCCATCTTTACAGATACTGGACAAAATAAAACTAAAAACCATAAAAAACAAAAACTTGAAATAAAATAAGTTACCTGAAATAAAAATGTATAAAAATGTATTTTTATTTCAATTTTGTTTTCTGTATTAACATTTCTCATTTAGTTTAACTTGATGTACTAAAACAACAACAAAAAATAATAATAACTAAATAAAAATGAACAATAATAATAATAAAATGGCCAAAAAATTACTAAAACCTTAACTAATATTAAAAAACGAAAACGAAAAATATAAAAACATAAATTGAAAATTTTAATACAAATTCTGTGAGTTAGTCTGGAGTCATAAAACCAACAATAGTATTGAATGTGACAGTTCACCCAAAAATGAAAATTCTGTCATCAACAGTTGCTGGTCCCATTGACTTCCATAGTATTTTCCCCATAATATGGAAGTCACTGGCTACCAGCAACTGTTTGGTTTCCAACGGTCTTCAAAATATATTTTTTTTGTGTGTGTTCAACAGAAAAAATAAACTCATTCAGGTTTGGAAAATGAACATGAGGTTGAATAAATGAACTGTCGCTTTAAGGTGGCAAACAGGTACAAGAAAGCCTCAAAATCAGAGCTAGATAATGAGAAAGCTGCGGGAAAGAGACAGCTGCACAGAAACACCACGCACATGCACTCGAGCTGTTCTGCAACGCTTCCTCTAATGCTCGCAAGAAGCGCTCGCAACAGAGGCCTGGCACAGCCCAATCACAGGCTCAAACCACATCCCACGCCAACACACATCTGCTCATCAACAGCCAAACAAGTCACATCAGAGAAAATGTGCACGCTTGTCATTTGTGCATCTGTCTGTAAGCACTGCATGGCTGCGGTCTCAACGGCCTAATCAGGGTCACACGCTGGATCTTAAACCCCGTAAAACATACAGGCTTCACACCGCCAGACCTCGGGCTACTGTCTCCATGGCAACAAGATCGCATGACCCCGACACCAGAAGACCTGTGACTGTGGAGTCACCAGCGCCAACTGGCCACAAATCAGCTGACGAGCACTTCCTGTTAAAGACAGCAAAAAAACACAAACAAAACAAGTCATCACATGCTGGCAAACTGTCGAGGAAGTGAAACTTTCACAATCGAGAGATGCTGAAGAGAAAGAAAAAGGAGAATAACGTTCCACTTCCCCTCTGAAAGGAGCTTTAAAAATGTCGACACACGTTATTGATAATAAAGTTATTAAAGTTAGGCACGTCTACAGAAATTAAAGGGACAGTTCACTCAAAAATGACAATTTTATCATCATTTACTCAAGTCTTAAGTTGTTCCAAACCTGTATGAGTTTTCTTCTGCTAATAAGGGTGAACAAACAGTTGACGGCAGCCATTGACTTCCATAGTATGGGGGAAAAATGCTGTAATTCATGGCTACCAGCAACTCTTTGGTTACCAACATTCTTCAAAATATCATCTTCTGTGTTACACAAAAGAAATAAACTCATACACGTTTGGAAGAGCTTGGCGGAGCGTAAATGATGACCATTTTCAATTTTGGGTGAACTGTCCCTTTAAAAATGTCACACATTGAGTGATCAATAATAGTTATTAAAGTTAGGACTGTCTTTGGAAATTAAAGGGATATTTTCATTCAAAAATGACCGTTCTGTCATTTACACACCCTTGTGTCATTCCAAACCTGTATGAATGTCTTTCATCCACTGAACATAGAAGATATTTTGATTAATATGGATGAGGAAACACTCGACGGTAGCCATTGAATTCCACAGTATGAAAAAAATACCATGAAAGTCAATGGGGACCAGCAGCTGTTTGGTTCCCAACATTCTCCAAAATACCTTATTTTGTGTTCAGCAGCTGAAAGAAACTCGTACAGGTTTGAAACAGCTTGGCGGAGAGTAAATAATGACAATTGTAATTTTGGGGTGAACTGTCTCTTTAAAAATGTTGACGGCACATTGAGATATCAGAAGTAATGTGACTAAAGGTAAGTAGATTAAAGGGACGGTTCACTTAAATTCTGTCATTTACTTTCAACCCCTTATCTTTCCAAACTATTGTTTGACTCTTCTGTGGAACACATATAAAGACTATTTCACATCAAAACTATTTGTTCGCCAACATTTAGCAAAATATCTTTAGTTTTTCATAGAATAAAGTCAGTTTGAAACAACATGAGGAGAGAAATGATGACTGTTTTTGGATGAGCTCTTTTTAATAGTGCAAACAAGCACGTCAATAAACGCTGCATAAGCCTAGCCCATACTGACCAGCAAAGTGCTAAAACTTAACAAATCGAGCACTTTTTAAATACAAAGTGGCAAAAGCATCTAAAATGATATCGAACTCCACCCAGCAAGACAACTAGTGACTCCTCAGAGACGACGCTATTACCTTTGACTGAAAAATTTAGTATTAGCCTTAAAACCCAACATTAAGACATGTGGGAAGCACAGGAAGACGTCACACATGCGTAATTACGCGCAGCGGCCAACGCCTGATCTTAAACACGGCTAGTTCTAAACGTGTGTCTTTAAGTCATCGTTTATCCAGAGCAGAACGCGGCTGAGGAATGTGACGCTCCTCCTGCTACACGAGCCCAACGCTGCATGTGTTTACAGTGTCATCAAACAGCAGTAGACATCAGACCTGTCCGGCAGAATACCATCGCAAATTACGCAGAATCACCAGCTGCTTACGAGAGAGCAGGTTAGCATTCACTTTCTCGAATGAAAGGAGGGCAAACAAACACTGTGCATGAAGTTTTTTTAAAAATGCATGTATTAAAAGTCTCTTTAAAACAATCAGACAGCTGTTAAAACGCTAGTCTGAAATTAAACGTACAATCGGATTAGAATTTCAATGGTACATCACATTTGTTAAAAACAAAATAAAACATGTGATTTCATACAGACAGTGGTTTGTGGTTTGAGTCTGGGGGCTTCAGTACCTGTATTAGAGAAGAAAAACAAAGAAACAATAGGCCTTTTAAACGTCGTTAACCCCCGAAACCATTAGCTAGTGTAACAGTTAAGCACTGAACCGAGACTTCTTGCAGGTTGGCACTAAACTCTTGGAACAGGCTTTTGGAAGGCACTCGACGCGTAAGCTCCGACGTCCTCGCGTCAAAACAGTGAAGTCCTCGTGCGCTCAATGGGGAGTGGCTCGTGAGAGTGGTTTCAATTGTGACGTCACGGAAAGCAATACTTTGCACGATTCACAACAAGGGTTTCCAAGTCCATGAGCAACACACAGCCGCTTTAACCTCCACGTTCCTGGGGTTTAAGTTCCAGTTGAGAGTGCAAGACACTTGTGTTGACATCAGTGGTGTGCTGTAACTCCTGAAGAGTGATCCACTCATCCTCAACAGAACAGAAATCCTGCAACACACCTCTAAAATAAAATACAAACAAAAAACTAATTACTAGCGCTCGTCTGCGTCGCAAAAGACAACACCACACAGCCAGGCACCTGAAAACAAACCCCCTCAAGTGCCTCTGATTTAAACGTGTCGGTTTGTCTCTATACATATATTTATATAATCCCAGAACATTCAAGTATTCTGTCATGTAAACACTGCTTTCAATATTCTGTTGTCGTGTGCAAGACATGGTAGGACACTTATAGGAATACTGATGACAGTTAAAGCGACGGTTCGACCCGAAAACCAAAGTTCTGTCATCTGTATTCCGCCGAACACAAAAGAAAAGCGTTTCTGGTCCATAGCACTTTTTTTCATACTAAGGGGACTAACAGCTGTTCGGTTACCAACATTCTTCGAAACATCTTCTTTTGCGTTCAGCAGACGAAACTCGTACAATAAATGATAGCAGAACTCTCGTTTTTGGGTGAACGGCTGCTTTAAGGCGACGGTTTCCCCAAAACTAAAAGTTCTGCCAGCTCTTAATTCGCGATGAAAGGTGCCAGAACTTCGGTTTTCGGCCGAACTTTTCCCTCCACGGCAGAATTAAGCGATGTCTGTCGTGTTTTGTCCTCCTGCGTCGTTATTTGCGCTCTCACCATGGCAACAAACGCGAACGAGAAACCAGAAGTCGCGCTCGGTTTTAAAGAATCGCGCAGGACGCGCAGCACTGGTCGTCTCCGTGCGGCGCCGACGCGTAGTTCATCTGCCGCACGATCTCCGCGAACAGCTCGTCCACCGAGCCTTTGTTTTTGGCCGAGGTCTCCATGAACGGGCAGTTCCACTCGTCCGCCAGCGCCTTGCCTTCCCCGGAAGACACCTCCCTCTCGCCCTCCAGATCCAGCTTGTTGCCCACCAGGATCATGGGCACGCGTTCGTAGCGCTTGACGCGGATGATCTGGTCGCGCATGGGCTTGATGTCCTGGAAGCTCTGCTGGTTGACCAGACTGTACACGAGGATGAAGCCCTGGCCGTTCTTGATGTACAGGTCGCGCATGGAGGCGAACTGCTCGGTGCCCGCCGTGTCCAGGATCTCCAGCACCGACGGCGACGAGTCCACCTCGATCTCCTTGCGGTAGAAGTCCTCTATCGTCGGGTCGTACTTCTCGATGAAGGATCCGGTGACGAACTGCACGGTCAGCGCCGATTTTCCCACGCCGCCGGATCCCAACACGACCACTTTGTATTCTCTCATGGCTCTGAGCGCTTGGGCAGTGTCTCTCTCTCTCTCTCTCTCTTCGTGCACCCGTGTCGAGCCGCCCTGCTGTTTTCAGTCCGCCGTTATTCCGCTCGCCGCCGGTCTCCGGGATCGGGCGCGGCCGCTGCTCCGTTCGGTGAGTGTTCTGCGGTGAGGATGGCCTTGCTTCGGACCGTGGCCCAGCATTAGAAGCGCATTCCGCCGGACCGTGTGCCGTGTCTGCGCTCCGGGAGCGATCAACGCGCCTCTCGCACTCTTCCTGCCCACCGGCCGCGGCGCGTCACCAGCGGAGCGTCTCTTAAAGGCGCAGTCACACCAAGCTGTTTGTGTTACTGTCGACTCGCATTTATTCAAACAATACAGCTTCACATTAATACACGGGAAATAATGTTGCCAAATTCATCAGTTGACAAAAAATCCAGTTTCAGCTTTAAAGCAGCTCTGCTGAAGACAAGAACAGTGCCATTATTCAGATCGGCTCAGTTCAATAGCAGGCGCAGTGTTATTGTCACAGGACTTCCCTCTGCAGGACACAACATGCTGAACTGGTTGGGCTTTCCATGCCATGACAATGACTGACGATGAATAGCTACGGAAGCCAGTTTCCAGCAGGAAATACAAAATAATTAAAGTAATTGTGTAATTGTTTTTATCTTATAATTCAGACTTTTTTTCTCACAATTCTGAGAAAAAAAATCACAGTTGTGAGATTTAAACTCTGAATTCTGACTTCTTCCCTTGCAATTCCAAGTTTACATCTATCATTTTTTTCCCCACCATGAAATAAAAACCAAAAAAAGATAATAGTGACTTTTAATCTCACAATTCTGACTTTTTTTTCTGAGAATTTTGATTGCAAGGAAAAATTATGAGATAAAAAGTTGCATTTTGGCACATTTGTGGGTGCACTGTCCCTTTAACAGTGTTTTTAGAGTGCACCACACTCAGCTGATAAAATGTGTCACAACCAGTGACTGTATAAAAACATGGAAGTAGTGTCCGTGACGTCACCCGTAGGTCTCCGAAGAGCTCAAAGTGGGCGGAGCCGGCCGTCGCCATCTTGGCAGCGCGTCACTCCCGGATAATCGAAAATGGGCAAAGAGGCGGGAGCAGGTTGCTGAAGCCACGCCCACCTAGCTCGACGGTGGTGACAGCAGCGGCAATCCACCTGTCACTCAAGTGGCCACGCCCTTAATTTTGCAGAACTTTAAGGCTTAATATAATTTAAACGGATGAGTTATAAAAAAATTCACCCCCCGCACAGTTGTCATGAAGGGCAAAATTACCTATATACACCAAAAGCACTTCTTGTACCAGGCTGTAAACACATTTTTTTCTGCTGTAAAGTTGGGCATTTTAACATGGGGAGTCTATGGGACTGACTCACTATTGGAGCCAGCCTCTAGCGGCCAGTTGATGAATTACAGTTTTAGTCACGTCCGTGTTGGTTTCTCGAGAGAGAGCAGAAAGAAGGTTGCAGCTTGGTCTCAACTCAATGAGTCACGCTGGACTCTAACCAGAAAACATCTCAGATTTACCGTAAACTCATCTCATCTCATGTTATATCATCCCTGCTCAGAGTTTCACAACCGTTTGGATATGTGTGAGATATCATCAGAGTTATGGTCACCTGCTGGCCCTGTGTTCAGATCTGATCCAGCGGAGCGATAATTCACTCTATAGACAGGTTTAGGGTTTTTAATAAAATATGGTCTGTGTTTAAAATGATTTGAAGAGTTTTGTTAATGACATATAAATCTCAAAACTAAATGTAGCTTCGAAATCCAGATGTTGCTGTGTGTATTTATGTTGTAGAGCTCAACATGGAAGTCTCTTCAAATAAAGTTCATCTCAATTACTCATAAATGCAAAACCCCAGAGGAAGCTCCATTATGACTCTATTATATCCAGTTATGCGTGTGACGGAACTCTGTACCAGAATTGCAAAACAAAGATAAGGTCTCCAAAGTGTAACAGCAGAACCAGCGTTTCAGCGGATTTGTTCTGACAGCTCGCTGAGCATATGTGGTAAACTGGGATATTCCTGCCATGTGACAGTCAGATGATCCTGTAGCCTATAAGAGGGATCCCTGATGGAAGGATAAAACCGTTCCTGTCACCAACATAATCAGCATGTCATCATGTACAGTGCAGTAACTGATTACATGTAATCTGGATTACGTAATCAGATTCCAAAAATTACATATTTGTAATTAGATTACATTACGTTCTAAAATACTCAGACTACAGTTACTTTTTTTATAGATTACGTGATTACTTAATATTCAAAAAATGGCAGTAATTCATTGATCTTCCCGAATTCGTATTCTTTATTTAAATCTTTTAAATGTTTAACTTTTTTGAAAAAAAAAAAAAAAAAAGAGCAACCACACAGCATAAACAAATAAAATATATAAACTTTTTTTTTAAAATGTGTTTAAAATTATTTTAATAATTCATTTAAAAATATTATTTTAAAAATATTTTAAAGTGATTTATTTCTTTTAATTTCACATTTTTAAGATTTAATTAATCATTTGCTTTTCAATTTATGAACCCCTGCAGTTCCTTCACAAACCTTAGTTTGAGAAATCCTGACGTAATGTAATGTTTAAAATAAACCAAAAGTAATTCGATTGAATCGATAAGATGAATTCAGCTTAACTGGGATGTTTATTTGTTTTTTCCCAGTCATCTCAAAGGTGAAAAGTGTCCCAATTTACCTGAATTCAACCCTATATTACTTAGAATGTGTAATGTACTCGATTATGCTACTAAGTATGATTTTCATCATGTATTTTGTATTCAGTAGTGGACTACTGTCATGTACTCACACTTCTGTCTAAACAATGAAAGTCAATGGGGTCCAGTGTGGCCTTTGTACAAAATCAGGTGAAACAAGATAAAAAGGTCAATTTATACAGGTATGCATTTGAAAAGTCTCTTGTGTTTCCAAAAGCTGTGATGTTCAGTGTCTCTGTCCACATGTTTGGACATACGGAGGAATGCTTCAGAAGCACACTTTAGGCCGTGCAAGCACATTCAGAAGGACTTTGTTGCTCATCACATGATGATGTGTTTGACTCTCTCTGTGTTGTTTGATGCGGCTGGAGCGTTAGTAATCAGTCTGATGGAAAGACTGTATTAATTATCATTGTCATCGAAAGAATATGATGCGATTATTTCTTTGTTTGTGGTGTTATTTTGTTTTTGTCATTTGTAGTAGTTTTGTTTTTTATGTATGTCTATATAGTTTTTATTCAGTTTTAGTTTGTCATTTTGCTACACCAAGTTAAACTAAATTAAAATGAGAAATGTTGCCTTGGAAACTAGCTGGAATAAAAGAGTTTTATGACAGTTAATGTTTATTTTATTTCAAGTAAGGAAAATGTTATTTTTAATGGTTTTAATTTTAGTTTCAGTTTTAGTTAACTACCCTGTTTGTTTATGTTTGTTTGTTTGAATTATATCATGTCTTTTTTGTAGGGATTGTAAAAATAAATGATCAAATGTAACGACATTAACTTGTTAAAACACGTCTTGACAGCAGACAAACACACTGAAAAACATGTGACTTTGAAGCACTTTTCAGTCAGAATTTTCAAGTAAATTTCACAAATAATTAAAAATAAACAGTAGATAAAATGTTAAATGTGAACGTTTGACGTAGAAAAATGGAAATAGCATTTTTTAAAGTGTACTCTAATCTGAGTTTCTCATGAGTTACAGCGGCTGACAGTGAATCCACATCAGATCCTTTAAACTGGAATTACAGCTTGTCTGCACACGCAGAACTCAGAGACCGGCCATTTACATAACATGATCAACACTATGTGTGTGTGTGTGTGTGTGTGTGTGAGAGAGTGTGTGTGTGT
>NW_015554070.1:102177-104469 GCF_001515605.1 Sinocyclocheilus anshuiensis
CTCTCTTCGAACTGTTGCCTTCTGGTCGACGCTACAGAGCACTGACCACCAGAACAGCCAGGCACAAGAACAGTTTTTTCCCACAGGCTATATTCAGTCTGAACAATTAATCTTTCATAATTATACATCGTCCATCACAACTAACATAGTTATACTTATATTAAACTGCACGCTTTGTAAATAACATATCTGCACACTAATAAACATATCTGTACATTTATCTAAATAATTACATTTTTTCCTATACTTCTATTTCTGTATATAGTACATTATTCAATTTTTCTTTTTTATTATATTAGTGTTATATTACATCCCTACTGTGTTATTCATATGTATGTCTGCACTATCATGTATGTCTGCACTATGTTTGTACTTTCTTCTACACTGGAAGCTCCTGTCGTCAAGTCAAATTCCTTGTGTGTGTAAACATACTTGGTAATAAAGCTCTTCTGATTCTGATTCTGATTCTGTCAGTGCTGCTCGTCCGGTCAGGTGAGGGTTAAACTGCAGTACAGTGCCTCTGCCCTCCGTTTGGCCTGAATGCAAATGAAAGCACTGGATGAGTCGCACTAATTAATTACGTGTATTGCTGCTGTGAGCTGCTATAGATTTCCTGCCTGCTTTTGAATCATTCTCTTGGCTCTGGTAGGAGGATTCAGGGTTTGTTCCCGCAAACAAACGCTCTCAGATATCCCCTACTGTGAAAGAGCAGCATCAAACATATTTACTTGAATAAAAGTCGCAACTAACTGTTCTTCAAGCAATATCTGAAATTCATCTCTGTTTTAAGGGAAACTCAGCAAATGCTTCTGCAAATGAAACTTGCATTTCATATTTTGTTACAGAAAAAAAAAAAACATTTTGTATGAAATCACAAGCACATCAATGAGGCAGAATCAGGCATCACAGTTATTTTGGAAAGGCATAATTACAATATATGGTGGCCAGAACAATTGACATTGTTGCCGTTGAATCATTTTTTGCCTCATAAATGTTTAACTGCTTAAATATCGTGGGAAAATAGAGCACTTATTACAGAAATAAAATACTTTAAAAGAATATGAATTTTATGTTTTCAAACACAATTGCATGTTATTTGCAATTAAGTGAAAATGTGTAAAAAAAATTAATATTAAGTGCAATTAGCTGAACTTTAGAGTGTTTTTCACGCACTTAAGTAGGACTTCAGTACATCTTTATATGTAATTTCATAATTACGTCTATTGTCATTTAAATATGGTTAAAGTTACTGCTGAATGAACTGACAATGATCAACTAAAATATACTTTAATGTCATTTCTTTTGATAAACCGTAATTACAAATTTGTAAAGAGACTGTAATTTAACACATTTAAAATATATTAACTTCAAATGTAATATCGAATAACACACTACAGTTAAAATGATAATCAAGTACATTCCATGTGCAAAATAAGTGTATTTATTTAAAACACGACAAAAGATTCAAACAATGATTTAAAATGTACCTTAAAGTTTATTTTGTCATTATTAGAAAGTTCACTTAAGTCTGCTTGAGTGTGTTAAGAAACAGTCATGAAAGTGTCTCTCTTTAAGTCACTTAAGTGGCCTTTTACTTAATTAATATTATATTATCTGCAAGTACATTTATTTATAAAAATTTACTTTTAAGATTTGAAGTACACTACAAGTGCACATTCAATACAATTAAGCACACTTCTTTTTCACAAAGCATAATAAGCTGTTTAATGGCAGGTTCTGTTGTGACAACATGCCCCAATATTGACTTTGAGGTATAAGGTATATTATACAGAAATTAGCTTTCGAAATTGGAAAAAAAGCATGACAACTAGTCTCGTGAGAGATTATTATTAATATGGGAGGAGTGTAAGACTGTATTTGTCTCAGTGATTGCTGGAGCAGTGGATCCACCTAGTGGTGAAACAGAGAATTGATATTGCATTATTAAGTGATTATATTGCGTGACATTAATTTTACATGCACACATAACAGTTAATGAGCTCAGAGATGAGTCCTGTCAAAAATCATTATAATCACTAAGATGACAAATAGTACAGATATTACTTTAAAAACACCAGTCTTCGATGTGTCATACGTGGTGGTGTCACTAGTTCACCGCTAGAGGGCAGCATTAATCGGCTCTGGATGTGAAATATGACTGATGAGAGAAAACAGACCAGTTCATTTATTAATTCTCCTGGTTTTATGCTGAGATTTATTTCTGTGTCTCTCCATGGGCTGCTCACTTATATTAGCCTGGCAGTGACCAGATGATCCAGATGTTGTGTGTGT
>NW_015554070.1:104675-111908 GCF_001515605.1 Sinocyclocheilus anshuiensis
GTCTGTGAGTGTGTGTGTGTGAGTGTGTGTCTGTGTGAGTGTGTGTGTGTGAGTGTGTGCGTGTGTGAGAGAGTGAGTGTGTGTGTGTGTGTGTGTGAGAGAGTGTGTGTGTGTGTGTGTGTTAATGAATGCTACTGTATGACTGTCTACAGAAAGTTGCATGCAATTCCCAGCATGCTTTAGTTCAGCATATATACAAACTTGCACAGTTTCACTCTGTTCAATTCATTAGAGTTTGACATAATCTATTGTCACCCAGTTAATTGCTAAATGTGATCTCTTCTCTACATTAAGAAAGAAAGAGAAAGAAAGCAGGTCCAGCCGAACATGCAGTGACTGCAGCACAAAAGCGCGTTTATTCTGGATCTGCTGAAGCACTGCTGTGTTTCTCTCACAGCCTCATGATTGTGACGATCCACTGAATGTCCGAACAGCTGGACACGGCTGGACAGAGAGACAGAAACTCTCTGACCCTCCACAGTAAACGCCTTTCATGGCTGACATTTGACAGGCATTAATAATACATGTAAAGCTGAGAATGAGAGTTGAGAGCGAGAGAATGAGCTGCGGTCAGTAATGGAGCAGAGCAAGACATGCTTAAATGTGTTAGACGCTCCAAATACAGTCTCTGAGAACTAGTCTGCATTTTTCTAATGTAATGCTTTTTGTCCCTTACAGAATTACATGATCATGACAGCAGTTTGTCAAACTTGAATTGAAAAATAAGATGGATTTCAGAAAGTCTAGCTGTGTTCGGTTTGTTCCTCTTTTGCTGCACGAGTTTGTGTAAAACCTGACGATCATGTCATGATCTGAGAGCATCTTCAGCTTCAGTGGAAGAACATCGGGACCTTCTGGACAAAACGCTCACATGATCAGCGTCACAAGTGTGCTTAATTTGATTACTGACAGTTTTATTAGGTCTTATTCATTTTATGTCAGATTTTTTAAAACTCTTGCCTTGTTTTCGTGTTGTCTATAAAATCTGTGATGCACCAAACACCTTCCTCATCCTAATAACATACTTCACTGTGCTTCTAGACATTGATGAAGACTTTGAAATGTTTCTGTCTCCATCTCCTGACTTCCGTCTGTCCACAACTTCATCCCGGAGATCTTTTGACAGTGTCTTGCCACCCATAGCTGATTGTTTGCTTCAGTTGCTCTAGCAAGGACTGAAATGCTCCAGGAAAGCTCTTCTCATGCTGAGCTGATCACAGGCGTTGTGTGCCATTGAGAAGCTGATGAACTGCACCTGATTGAGTTTACAAGTCATTTTTAGGAGAGCTGATCCTTTTTCCAACTCAGTGATTCTGGTTTTGTTGGTGTTATATCTTTCACTTGGATGTTATAAGTTGCACTGAGTAAATACAGCTGGATAAAGCAACAAAATGTGATTATTTTAAAGGGGGCTGATTCTTTTCTATACCCACTGTATGTATGTATATATATAAAGAGAGAGATAGAGAGAGAGAGCATAGAAATGCTCTTCTCAGCTCTTGCGCCCTCCTCAGTGAAGTCGAGTGAAGAGTGAAGTCTAAAAGCTTGACGAACACGACACATTAGACTAATTAGTGTGAGAGAAGCGGATTGTTTCCTGATCTGGCGCTCATATGTCACAGCAGATTGAGACTGAGAGCACGCCATCCGATCACTGCTGTTATGAGAAACAAACTGCTTTCCTCTGATCAGTAAAACACATTTATATTTACGCTGATTTCTCACATGCATTTACAGATCATTCAAAAAAAGATATAAACATGGGAACGAGACTACAATAGATGGAGATTAAGAACATGAAACAAAAAGATAGAAATGACATGTTTATGTCAAGCAGCCCGGTCACGTGTTTTTCAGTCATGACAGAGATTTCTGGAGAAATCTGATTTCATCACATTGTTCATCCTCTCAAAGTTGTCTTCTGCTTTCACATTGAGATTCACATTCTGCTTAAGCACACTAACTCAGAATGAGGAAAACATGCCTCACTGTAAATGAATCATACTAATGATATTAAATGAGGCTTAGTTTCAGGGATAGATCATTAGCTCAGTATGTGGGCCATTCTATCATTTAGGGTACATGTCCATTGTATTTTTTTTCCTAACAATTTTCCATAGAAATGTCATATTTTATCGACTAAGAGAACATATGCTATAATCTCACACATGCATTTTGTGCACACTTTTTTTTCACGTCCCTTTTTGTTCACGTCCCTTAAAATAGTGTTTGCAATGTCTGCTTTGTAAACTGATGAGTTCAAAATAATAAATAAAAATGTTAAAGTCAAGATTATCCATATTAAATTTATTTTTACATTAGAAAAATAGATAGACAACAATTACTTTTAAAACAATTGACTTTTTGCATTTTAACTTGAAGTTTTTTAAATCTAAAATTGAAATAAAAACTGTATGGACATTAAAAAACAAAAAAACGACTACAGATGACAAAAACACACAACAAAATTGCTACAACTTCAACAAAAAATAAAAACAAGATGGAAAATATAAAAATAAAAACTACAATAGTATCTTAATTATACTAAAATAACACTGATTTGATCTCCAATGACCGATTATCAAGGAGTATATTAATTGCCCGTCAACTATATTGGGTACATTGTTATGCTTTGCAGTATTTCAATTTTTATATGTTTATGATTTTCAATTCAAATAAATATTAAATTTGAGAAAGGAAAACATTTGGGGAAAAAAAATTTTTTTTGAGAAAAAAAAAAAACATTTGGTTGACCAGACAAGGCCTGCTGTTGAAATTATGAAACTGTCAGCGATGTTACCTGTCAACAGTGTGTCCGTAATTGACAAACTCACCAGGAAATGATCTTTTTCTTTGTAAGATTGAAATGGTGTTTAATGATGAAGCTTGGTTGTTTTATTGAAAATAAAAACAAGATGGAAAATATGAAAATAAAAACTGATTCAAAAACTACAATAGTATCTTAATTATACTAAAATAACACTGATTTGATCTCCAATTACCGATTATCAAGGAGTATATTAATTGCCCGTCAACTATATTGGGTACATTGTTATGCTTTGCAGTATTTCAATTTTTATATGTTTATGATTTTCAATTCAAATAAATATTAAATTTGAGAAAGGAAAACATTTGGGGAAAAAAATTTTTTTTTGAGAAAAAAAAAAAACATTTGGTTGACCAGACAAGGCCTGCTGTTGAAATTATGAAACTGTCAGCGATGTTACCTGTCAACAGTGTGTCCGTAATTGACAAACTCACCAGGAAATGATCTTTTTCTTTGTAAGATTGAAATGGTGTTTAATGATGAAGCTTGGTTGTTTTATTGAGAAAGCATGTTGTTTTTACAATTTTTTCCTGATGTGAAATGTACCCTAACTTGACATGCTTTTTTAAACACAATAGAAGTCAATGGAAAGTTTTCTTCAATTAGTGAAACATGATTGTGTATAAATGAGCGTAACTGTATGGAGCACAGCAGACACAGGCTTTATGAGAGACAGACGCTCTAATCTAAGCTCAGTGTTGGATTACACAGTGGCGTGAATCACTCCAACACAAAGTCATAGAGTCTAATTTAAGCCAGAAATTCAGTTCAGCCGTATCGATTTACTGCACGCTCCAGAGATTCACCAGCGCGTTTACAGTCATAAAACATACTGATTTACTTTCATGATCCTTTGTATCTCTGATTTACCAATGCAACACCAGCTTTAGTTTTTCCACAGAAGATCATTTCATAAACGAGTTGGTGAATTTCCAGCATGCTTTTCTGTGAAAGATCTCAGTTGCTCTACCTGTTTCTACTTGTTGATGTGTTTGTGAATGTTGTAAATGTCACGTCAGTGCGTTGCTGCTGACAGTGAGAGAAAAGTGAAGAAAGTGGCCAGAATCATATCAGCCTCCGGTCCATTATACCCAGACCTCTGCCAAGTTTCAAGGGTGTTTTCTCTCTTTTTCCTAATGAATTGCAGCAGTTTTGACAGGCAGAATTTGCCCTTTTTTACAGGCCTGATTGAATAAAGCTCATGAAGACTATGATTAGACTATTGTTATGTTGCAGATAGTGCAGACCGGGGCTAGTTGTCACAATCAAGTCTTTACAAAAACAGCGTTGAGAACAAACTCACCCTGAAAAAAACAAAAAGTGTCAAAATGAACCCTACATGAGAAATCATACAAAATCTCTTGATTCTGCCCTTTTGCAACAGCATCTAATTATAAACAACATGATTCTGTAGGTCTGTGTAAAAATATAGGGGAGTTTTTGCCATTTAAAAAGCACTTTTGGTTCCCCAAAGAACCTTTTATGGAACAGTTCTTAAAATAAAAAATGTTCAAAGAACCGTTTTCACACTTAAACATTAAGGTTTTTTTTATTGTCATTGATGGTTCCATGAAGAACCTTTAACACCCATGAAACCTTTCAATTGCACTAAAGGTTCTTTATAGTGGAAAAAAATGGTTCTTAGATTATTAAAATGTTCTTTACACTGCACTTTTTAAATATAACGTTTCCAAAACGTGTTTTTTGCAGCAATGCCATAGAAAAACCATTTTTCGGTTACGGATAGAAAGCCGCCGCATCCAAAAGAAGGTGCTTCAGAATGCATTACGTTACTTTTGCATTACTTTTTCTCATCTGGGCTCACTTTGCTTACTTTGCAAACAAAGTAACTGGCGATACTTATTTGAAAAAGTAACTCAGATTGTTTTTTGTAAATTAAAAAGTAATGCATTACTTTATACTAGTTACTAATAATCTAACTTGCGTTACTTGTAATGTGTTCCCCCAACACAAAATGGTTCTTCTATGTCATCACTGTGAAAATCCCCTTTCAGAAACTTTAAAGAACGTTTTGTGCAACGGAGAGCTTCTACACTCTTAAAAATAAAGGTTCCAAAAGGGGTTTTCTCAGTGATGCCATAGAATAACCTTTTTTGGTTCCCCAAAGAACTTAATTTCTTAAAAGAACCACTTCTCTTAGTCTGAAGAACATTGTAATGATCTAAAGCACCTTTTGTGCAAACGGAAAGATTCCACGGATGTTAAAGGCTCATCATGGAACCACAGATGCCTGTAAGGAACCTTTATTAGAGTGAACGTTCATCAGAAAGCCCTCACGGACGCCTGCAGATGACGGGAATTGCTCTGCCAGTTCAAGCAAAGAGTCTTTCATTAAAGAGATAAAATATCCATTAGGGATTTGTAGGCAAATGGGGAAGAGTTCCTAAAGGTTAGAGGGCAAAACGCTGAGGTGCGGATGATGCAGTGGCTTTAAAACAGCAGCGACAGAAAGACGCGTCTACCCGGCTCATTTAAAGGGGTCATATGATGCTGCTAAAAAGAACATTATTTTGTGTAATGAAATGTGTTTATGTGGTTTAAGGTTCAAAAAACACATTATTTTCCACATACTGTACATTATTGTTTCTCCTCTATGCCCCGCCTTTTTGAAACGCGTCGATTTTTACAAAGCTCATCGGTCTGAAAAGCGAGGTGTGCTGTGATTGGCCAGCTATCCAGTGCGTTGTGATTGGCTGAATACCTCAAGCGTGTGAGTTTTAGGTAGGTGTGGTTGACTCTTAGCTTTTATAAAGAATATCTCTTTGGATTTGAGACTTTAGTCTTTGCAACTTTACAGATCTTCTTTATGCACCAAGAGCTTGTAACACTCCAAAGAGAAAGGAACAATTGAAATTGCATCATATGACCCCTTTAATCAGACAAGCTTCAGATCCGGTCAGTGGAGCGGGAAGTTTTGATAGAAACTAAACAAAACAGAAAGAGGAAGAGGGCAGCAAGTGTTTTAAACAGGGAAATGTGTTCAGCAGCTGCTGCTCTTCTCTCCCCAAACACTCTCATCCAGCTAATGGAGGGCACTTGGGTTTCATTCTCTCTGCCAAACCGTGTGTGAGAGCGTGTGCGCATTGACTCAGACAGACGAGAGACTAGAGAACCCTAAAGGAAATAATATTGTGTGAAAGCTCGAGGCCAAAACTGAAACTCGATTCAATTATCTATAGCCCGGAGTCTTGAAACTGAGGGACTCATGCTCTGTTTTTGGGTTATGTAGTCTTTTCTTTAATATCTCATCCTCATTCCCCATTACACATTCACATGTTGTTACTAGATCACATAAGTCAGGTTAAAAGGCAAGTTTCAAGTTTATTCAAAGAAATAAATAGCTCTTGTGCACCTGGATGCTTGCAGGAAAGATTTGCCTCTGAAAACTCTTTAAACAGCATCATTTTGTTCCCGTCTTCATGCACAGCCCAAACTCTGCCGTCTGACCTTTGGTACCATTTCAGACACTTTCACATTTATGAGGATCTCAAAAGCAGAAGTCGGCATGGACGGGGGAAACTTCTATAGTGGTGAATTATTGGTAACACTTTATTTTAAGGACCAATTCTCACTATTAACTAGTTGCTTTGTTAGCATGCATATTACTAGCATATTGGCTGTTATAAAGCATGTATTAACGTCTTATTCTGCATGAGCATATTTTAGATCCCTTAATCAAACCCATACTGAAACTAACAACTACCTTATTATTCATAAGCAGCACACTAGGAGTTTATTGAGGCAGAATTCACAGTTAATAGTTCATAGTGAGAATTGGACCTTAAAATAAAGTGTGCAGATGAAGAATAGAAGAGATGAATTTAATAACTATATCATTTTGAAGTGTTCTGGCATATTACAGCTTTCCTTTTAGGCTCTTTAGAGAAGAAAATGTTGAAAATATAAAGGTCACAGTGGCAAATATCAATGAATAGTCCTTGAATGCTGCAAAAGCAACAACAGCAACGGATCAAGCTCAGCTACTCTGTTTAACAGAATATATAGAACACACACACACACACACACATATATATATATATATATATATATATATATATATATACTTTGTGTTAATTAAGGATGTGCTTGGGCATTTTATATTGTAGAATACATTTAATCACAGTACAATTAATTCATTTCTCCCTGACAGCAGTTTGTGGTTATAAAAACCTGGCCTCATTATCATTACACATCTCCCTTTCTATCTGTCCGTCTCGGTCATTTTCTCTCTGTCTGCGTTTGATAATGCCTGGTGATGTCAGCGGTTTGTGTCTGAACGATACCTTCCCCATCCGCTCTGTTCTCTCTGTAACTCTCTCACACACACACACACACACACACACACACAAACACACACACACACACACACACACACACACACACAC
>NW_015554070.1:112225-140807 GCF_001515605.1 Sinocyclocheilus anshuiensis
CACACACACACACACACACACACACACACACACACACACACTTTAAGAGATGCAGTTCATTTCTGCGACACTCTTTATCCTGTGTAACCTCTGTCTGCGTCTGTCATTCATCTGTCTGCATGGCCGGTCACTGCCGTCCTGCTTTCTTAATCCTCGCCTCAGATTGCCTCCTCACATCTCTGTCTGGCACCGCCGATGGGCTTTTTATGAGCCACTCATTTCTGCATCCATCAGGTAGCAGATCCACTTCATACTCTACAGAGAAGCAGGGCTAAAGCTCACGGCTGCTGACTTTGACCGCAGCGCTGATCTCTCTCGGCTCTCAGGCTTAAGAAAAGCTTCAGTTATTATCTCTCAGTACTGAGGCAGAATATCAAAACGTGACCTCGGAAAAAATCTTAAGAAAGCCATATCTAATTGAAGAATACACTGGGAAATATCCTATTTGTAATCAGTGGCGATGTTCCGAATGGAATGCTGCATTTTGGTATTCCACTATATGTTGGTACTATATTTTAAACATAGTAAATAATATATATTTTATAATATTTTAAAATGATTGCAAGTGAGTGGGGACAGTTTTTTGAAGGTGGAAACATTTTGGCAGTCTGATATAATAATAAGTCCCCCAAAAAACTAATTCATTTTTTGTCACACTGGAAAAAAAAATGCTTACAAAATATATAGAAAAAAATACTTTTAAAAATGATGGAAAAAGGCTTATGTTGAACTTTATTCTTGGAGTGCTGTGCATTGAATGAAAAGTGTTTCTATTTTTATTATTTTTTTAGTTACTGCATATACTCCACTTCACCTGCTATAAATCCATGCAAGCGTCAAAATAGGAAGAAAAAGGTGTTTTTTTCAACATTTTCAACTTTTCGCCTGAATGCAAATGGCAAATCTTGCTATTCAGTAAGTCCAGCTGCAGTCGAAATCAAGGTTTTTAACCTTTAAAAAAAAAAATAATTAGGCAGTATACAGTGTTCAGTAACATTATGTTGAATGCATTGCATTGTGGGATGCAGTATTGCACACACACTGTATGCTCTGTACTGCACATTTAGACAAAATGATGTAGGTCATCCGAGTCTTCATGCATACATTGCATGCATTATTCAATATACATACACTATACTGCAGAAACACTGAGAGAAATATGCAATTCAGAACATCTTCCCAGTCTTGTTTGCCAATAAAAATAATTAAACGTCCACAGAATGCAGATATTCAGAGCCAGTTTCTTTAATATGAGTGTATCTCAAATGAAGTACAGCATCTGTGTGAATATCTGCCGTTACACAGCTCTGAGTGAAGTTATTGTTATTCTCATTCATGTAAGTGTTCTCAGAGGAGCTGAGGGTTGGGCTCTGCTTGTGAAATGCAGCTGTTTCTTATAAATCTGTGATTGCAGTCTAATGGTTAAGATTAGTAACAAAAATGCTGGATATTTGAATCCGGGAAATTGCTAAACTAAGGCACCTCTCAATTTATTGTACTTTTTTGTAAGTCTACACAGTTGCACAACCAGTAACCTCACAACAGTAGCGTGCTGATTTGATGTCAGTGAACTAGAAACAACATGCATGCATTTTAATGCAACAAACCACAGGCCGACACATTATGTGGATTTGACTCGATACATGACAGCTGTATTACTCACAAACAGTAGCTTATGTTGGGTTCAAACAGGAGAGAGTCTTGTCTTCATCTATTTGATAAACACTGTAAAACATTATTATAAGTAAAGTACGCCAGCTCACTATCACTGCTCACAGTATCTTCATTTAACAAACAAACAATTCTATCATTGTTATCTGACAAGAAAATATTTAGAGGGAGAAGAAGAAAAACGTTTACGTTCACTGAGATGTACAGTGGGTACGGAAAGTATTCAGACCCCCTTCAATTTTTCACTCTTTGTTATATTGCAGCCATTTGCTAAAATCGGTCTGAATACTTTCCGTACCCACTGTATAATAATAATACATTTTATTTATAATGCGCTTTTCTGTAAAGGGTAACTAAATCACAAAGATAAGAAGAGGCCTTTTCATGTACAGCTTTATAAGTTAAAATAAGCGTTTTTAAACTCAATATATCATTGGACTGGAAGCCAGTGCAAATTACAAAGGACACCACTGATGTGCTGACGTGAGGCTGTGTGATTAAAAACCATGCGCTGCTGAATTCTGAATGTACTGTAACCGTTTAATAGATTTCGCCGGTAGACCGATGTAAAGTGAATTGCAGAAATCAATTCTTGAAGTGATAAATGCGTGGATGAGCATTTCTGCATCAGGTGTAGAAAGAAAAGGCCTAATCCTAGCAATATTTCTGAGATGATGAAACGCCGATTTTGTAACACTCTTAATGTGAGCCTCCAGTGTCAAGTGAACATCAAATCTCACACCAGGTTACAAGCTTGTAAAGATGGCAGAGCTGTTGTCCAGTGTCAAATTAAAGTTCCTACATTTATGGATGGCTGCTGGTGTGCCAGTAAGAAGAACCTCACTCTTAGAGCTATTCAACTTTAAAAAGCTGTGATGCATCCATAATTTTATGTCCTGCAAACATTCTGAAAGGACTGTGGAACTGACTGTAACATCAGACTTTGAGCTGATGTAAATCTGGGTAAAGAAATGATACCCAAGACCGTGTTTCCTAATGATCTGCCCCAGAGGAAGCATATAAATACTAAAAAGTATAGGACCCAAAACAGACCCCTGAGGAACACCATATCGGACCTGGCTAATATCAGATTTGCTGTTTCCCAGAACAACAAACTGGGATCTATTTGTAAGGTAGGATCTGAACCATTCAAGCACAGTGCCAGAAATACCAAACCAATTCTTTAGTCTATCAAGCAATATAGAGTGACACACTGTGTCAAATGCTGCACTCAGGTCTAACAAAACCAAAACGGATGCGACACCTGAGTCAGCTGAGACAAGGAGGTCATTCATGACTCGAACCAAGGCGGTCTCAGTACTATGTTCTGATCTAAACCCAGATTGGAAAGGTTCTAATAGCTTGTTCAGTGACAAAAGAGAATGTAGTTGTGCCACAACAACACGTCCGAGGACCTTAGCTAAGAAAGGAAGATTCTAGTTCAATTAAAACTGGGACAACAAAAATCAATTGTATTCTATTTAGCTCAGTTTTGGGTCAAACTCTGCAAGTGACAACACACTGTCAAAAGTTAACTGTTAAAAATCAAGTCTGTCATCCAGGGTAGAAGCTTAACCTGTCCATACAAATTATATCAAAGTGAAACTGAGCCCTGTGCTCCTCAATCGTTGTTTCTCACTGTACAAACACTTGTGTAAATAAACAGCTAAATGAAGTCAGGAGGTCTTGAAGAATAAACACGGCGCTTCCGTTCTGTGGCTGGAGAAAACAGGACGCATGTGAAATGACTTCACATCTGAAATCATTCTCAGACTGCTGATGAAAGCAGCGCTTTCACTCTCCATTGTCTAATATTCCTGCAGAATTATACCATACAACAGTGGAATAATTCATGGGGACGACAGCATGCTGAGGTTACGACTTCAGAATTTTAAGCAGTTATAGATGAATTTAAAAATAAATGTTAGGGTTTGAAAAGTGGAGGCAGAACAAGAGGTGTTCAAACCTGCAAAGATGATCATTATCTGTATAGATACAGTGGCATGTTCACAGTCCAGTTAAATACAGTTAGCGATTGTCTCCGTCTTATCGCAACACAGAAGTCAGCTCATTTCTGTGAATGTGCTATTTGTGCTACAAATCAGTGTGTTTAGAATTACGACAATATATTAAAATAATATGATAAGAAATAACAGTTTGCAACATCAAGCAGCATAATGGACTGTTTTGTGCAGCTAAAATAGCTGGAAGCGAATGACACTGGAGGGATCGCACACGTTAAAAATACAGTGGATATAGGGCACAACAATTACTGATGGGAGAAACAAAACTTTTCAAAACTTTGAATCAAGTGAACCAATTGCTTTGAAAAAAGCAATTGATTGAAAATAATTTTTTCGAAATGCCCGAAACATTACACGCTGGTGATGCCTGCTGGACCAAATAGTGTAAACGCAATGAAAACTCAGCTCAAACATGCATAAAAACACTTTTACCAACAATCATGCAATCAACAATTCATCATCAAATTTAATACCATTAAATCTGAAGTGTCTGTATAATGCGTTATTAATTTACAGGGCGTGTTTTATTTGTTTAATGGAGGGCTTTGATAATCAGGCTCCTTTTTTAATACTATCTTTTTATTATACAAATGTGTCATTTAAATGTCTACAAATGTACTCAATTTATCCGAGATTAGCTATATAGACACTGGTTCGTGCGTTCAGAGATCATCGCCCTCTAGCGGTGAAACACTGAAATGTCGAATCGTTTCGAAGCCTCGTTTAATGAAGTCACGTGACTTTGGCAGTTCGATACGCGCTCAGAATCACCGGCTCGAAACAAATGATTTGCAAAGGGTTCGAAAGCATCATCACTCACTATCCACAGTCCGGACTAAAATCGGTCCTGAGTTCACATGTTTCGGTCATTTGCGAGAGTGTTAACCACATACTGCACCCGAACTCACTGTGGATTGATCTGCTGTGTGTGTGAACGAAATGAATGAATGAAATGTGACACTATATTTCTTGCTTAAAATGAACCCAAAATAGGTTGGAAATTAACATCTATTAATATGTTCAATAAATGAACGTTTAATTAATAATTAAATAATAAACATTTTTAAATCGCTTATTGATAAATGTTCACCTTTTGATTATTGCTGATGCCTCTAGCAATTATGTGCCTGGTTTTTAATTTACAACCTATTTTGGGTTAATTTTAAGCCAGCCGTATAGTACTTTTTAAACAAACGTTGAGTTAAATAAAACTACCCAGAAGGTTCCTAGATAGTCTGTTAAAGATCTGGAAAGCATCTGACAGACGTCTGTAAGATGTCAGTTTTACATTCATTCTAAATCATAAGCATCTTGAAGACATCTTCTAAACGTCTATTTGTCATCTGATAGGAAACATCCTATAGATGTATTGCAGATGAGCAAACACTCTAAAGAATACGTCTTGCAGATGTAATGCAGACGTCAAATAGAGTCTCTGTGATGTATGTGTGCTAAACATTTAACCCAACCGCTGGGTCTGTCCATAATTCACCCAGTGCTGGGCTGTTTTTAACCCAGCATTTTTTAGAGTGTATGGTTATCAGTTCCAAACAGAACTCGGTTACACTGAGCTTAACGTGTTTCATTCTGAGGACGAACAGACGAACTATCAGCTCTTAACAAGACAGTGGGCTCTAAATAAATGCCATCTTGCTTTGTGCAGCACAATGCTACTATTGATCTAGAAAAATGCTGTAGAAATAGGATTAAAAATGGTCATATTGACTGATAGATGAGAATTTGTCTTCCAGTATAGCTGATGACTGGATAACAGGGCAGATAACAGGCCATTTTTCAGTTTTCTTCTCTGAACGGTAATTGACCCTATTACTTTCAATACTATATCAAACTCATAGTCAGCATTCAGTCTGTGGCCGAAAGCAGCAGCACAATGCTTATAAGAAAATAAATAATTGCCTTGACCCTCCTGGACGACCCATTCATCTCATACGAAGGTAAAGCTTTGTTCCTTGCGTCTCGCTCTCTCTCCTCGCCCCTCCTCTCTCATTCTCCACCCATCTCCTCAGCACTTCACGCAGGGCAGCTTTAAATGGTGCGACAGGAGATGGAGGAGGAGTGACTGGCACAGCGAGCTGATTTTCATGCCTCGGCAGGCCTGACGGAGTCTGCATGGCATTGTCAGGCCTCTTCCTTCCTTCAAACACAGTAAAAATGCACAGCGGCAAACAGAAGCATGCAGAAGCACGCTTGCTGACTGCCGTATTAATCCATTGAGACACACACACACACACACACTCACACTCACACTCACACAAACACACACACACACACACACACACACTCACTCACACACACACACACACACACACACACTCTCACTCACTCACTCACTCACACACACACACCTTTACAAAGAAATCCAATGACACAGGTGGCTCATTGTAGTCGGCTGGCACAAATGTTGATTACGTTTGACTAATGTAATTCACGAGAACATTTCATCACATTTCTAAGTACACAGTGCTAAATAAATAGAATGCATGAATCAACAATCTGTCATAACAGAAACAGCAATGCCAAGAGCCAGACGTCCGGATGAAACCAAACCAAAATGGCTTTTGAGATAGTTTTGCTCAGTTAAGATTCTTGAACAGAATAGAGAACTGTTCAAAAGTCATTGGAAAGCCCCTAGTTTTGCGGCGGCCAAGCAACAGCAGCTTGCATTCATATAGATCTGAACACATCCCATCCAATCAGAGTCCAATATCAGATCTTTGTTTCAGAAGATCTCAGAAACCCAGCCTGCGATGTAAGTTCCCGGGCCGTTTGCCAAGCATGTCCGGCATCAGTAACCATTCTGCTTTTGTTCACCTCACAAAGAGTGGCTAGGAGAAGTCTGGGAGGAAAAGAAAATGCAGCTTTATTTATTCCTCCCTCATTCCTCTTCCTGTCTTGTTCTTTCCTGTGAGAGGTACAAAGAGTCGCGGCGCTCGGGGAAAAGAACGGGGCACTGTGTGCAATGTGACTCCGGCGCCACTGGCTGATATCTATGGGCTTGAACTAGATGGGTGTGAAGAAACTAAAGAAAGACAGGACAGTAGATAGAACAAAAGACAGAGGAATGGAGCGAGAAAGTAGAATAAGAGGAACCTCTGTGGAATTAGACTGAAGGATAGTCATTTAAAGCAGTTCACCAAATCAGTGCATTAAACCTCATTCAACATACAGTAAACAACTTCAATTATCTGAATGATATTGCAATTTTATGACCAATAAAAAGTTTTTAAACTAAATGATCAAGCTACAACAATAAAAAAGCTAAGTTTTTATTTTTAGTCTACAACAATAAAAAATATAATCATCATTGCTATAATTTGTCATTTTATTAATACTATATATATTTCTGTTATTTGTTTATATATATATATATATATATATATTAATATAAGTTGTTTTGTGGCCTAAATGGGCGCAGCAGTGTTTCGTTTTACACAGCCAAGCAAATGTTTGGAGTAATTATGATTTATTTTAAAAAATTTTCTGACACTGAAGACTGTAGTAATGCTGCTGAAATCACAGCTTTGCATCACAGAAATAAATTACATTTTACATTATATTCACATAGGAAACCGCTATTTTAAATTGCAATAATATTTCACAATTTTACTGTTTTTACTGTAATTTTGACCAAATAAATGCAGCCTTGGTGAGCAGAAAAAAATCTCAATTATTCCAAACCTTTGACCAGTATTGTTACGTCTAATTGTTAAACTACACATTTTCAAAAAACAGAATAATTAAACAACAGGTGAGAAATAATACATGACTACAATTCTTCTGCAACCCACCGTTTTTGGTAGACCTGATAATAAAGAGCCATTAATGTACTTTTAATTTAGGCCTCTGTATTTGTTTTAGCTTTAAATACTACATCTCATTAAAGTGAAATACATTACAGTATTTATCGACTATTTAAAACATGGCTATAAGAGTCCCTTCATAATTCATGGGCTGATATTCTTTTGAGTCACACATCAGTAACAGCAGAATACATATCAATTCACAAACACATCTCGGATGCTTTAAGCAAACAGGTAGAGAATTAATGATGTGGAAATATCTAGTGCATCCTGACTATTCACAGAAAACACAACAGTCCTCACCTAAACGCCAGTGCTTGTTATATTTGTGACTGTTAAAACATGAAACGGTCAGTTAGTGGTTGCTCATTCAGTAAAATCACATTAGACGAAAACGTTAAAAGCTACACACGAGTATAACACTGACCAGAGTACAGTACGATGATTTCAAATACTCTACATCTTTAAAGCATCAGTCTAAGGGAAGGTCAGACCCGCTTGTCCCCGTTCTGGACGTACTCCGGCAGGCTGTTCAGCGCCGTCTCCTCGCTCTTGGACTGCAGGGGGTGATCTCCCTTCCTTGAGGACTTTTTGGTGGCTCTGGACAGCCTGCGTCTGAACGTGTCTCCAGCCAGAAAGTACAGGATAGGATCCACGCAGCTGTTGAGACTGGCCAGGCCGCGGGTCACCTGGTAGCTGGCGTACACGCGGTCGTTGAAGGCACACATATCCGCGCTCTGGAAGTACAGTCTGGCTCGCATGTTCAGGTTCTTCATGACGTGGAAGGGCAGGTAGGAGACGGCGAACACCGTGAGCACGATGATGACCAGGTATATCGACTTCTTCCTCAGCGGCGCGTTGTCCATGTCGTTGCAGATGAGGGCTTTGACGATGCCGCCGTAGCAGCTGAGGATGATGATGAACGGGATGCAGAAGCCGAACACCGTCATGCACATGCTGTAAATGAAGTATCCAGGCAGCTCGTCTTCGGTCGTGGTGTCGTAGCACGTCGTTAACCCCTTCTTAGGGCCAGTTCGTGAGTAGTAAAGGATGGGAGAGATGCCGACCACGACTATGAACCAAACGAACGCGACGGTGCGAACGGCGTTCTTCTTTTTCAGCCTCCCGAGCGATTTGAGCGGATGCACGACGCCGGAGTATCTGTGCACGCTGATGCACGTGAGGAACAGGATGCTTCCGTAGAGATTCACGTGGAAGATGAACCTCTGCAGTCTGCATAAGACGTCTCCGAAAATCCAGTCTGTTTTGTTGAAGTAGTAGAAGATGAGGAATGGAAGCGAGAGCACGTAACAAAAATCCGCCAGCGCCAGGTTGAACATGTAGACGGAGATGCTGCTCCAGGGCCTCATGTGGCACACGAACATCCATATGGCCAAGCTGTTCCCGATAAAGCCTGCGATGAACACGATGATGTAGACGATGGGGAGATAGTAAAACTGAAAGCCGGTCTTGGTTAACGAGCATCTCGCCGTGTGGTTGGAAAACTCGCTCATGTTGTTCACGAGCGACGTCAGGTTACTGAACTCCGCCGTCATGATGTCAACGATCAGCAGGTCTGCGATCTACGAGAAAACGATTAACCTACATTATTAACCCAAATATGCTCCAGAGAGAAGCTTTATTTCCACTCAGATTGCAGCCAAAATTGATCAATTGCTATTTCTGCTATCCATTAGAACATCAAGATAATAAGGGTTTCTTACACCAAAGTTGAAAGTTTAAACAAAAAGTTTGAATCAAATAAAATTTAATGCATTATGCATTTGGGTGAAGACATTTTCTAAATATATACAAATAGTAAATGTTAATAGACTATTAGATTGAATTCAGTATTTTAAATTGAATTGGAAACAGATACAGATAAAACACTGTAACTGGAAAAAAAAAGCAAAACAGTTTAGGATGTTTAAAAATGTAATGGCAAATAAAGAAACATAATAAATATATATTTGCAAGCAATGATTATAGGGACTCATATGAGCAAAGGGCCAAGAACCGTCTGCGATTAATGTCCCCTGATCAAGGCTACAGTGATGATGGATCAGGGTTTGAACCTGCAACCTATATATATATATATATGAAAGATCAGGCGCCACACCACCCACAGTTTTGGCATATTACCAAAGAGACATTCAAGCTGAGTGTCAATGCATGAATGGTTTTGAGATTCTTATCATCAAATGGATATATTTAATTTTAACATGCATGATCTGAAGACTTTATTTAAGATTCCACGATTTGTAGAAAGCGTATTACTCACATCATTTCTAACCAATTGTTTGTTTGTTGTTTTAAATATAATAGTTAGATCATGTGTGTCTCGCGTCCTGTGCCATATCTTCATTCTGGAAGATGTTAAGTCACAAAGCATGTATGCGTGATATGGCACTTGATTTAGCAGCATCTGATACAGTACTAGCCGTAAAATCACCGGAGAGCAGACGCAGAGCAGGGAAAGTTTATAACAACACTCTGCGCCTAATTCACTTCAGCTACGGACAGGAACATGACAACAATGTAATAACAAGTCATTTGTCCCCCGAGCAGCCATTTCAACGCAAACAAACAAATAAACAAACAATTGCATAATCACCAATTCCTTGGAGCGAAAGAGCAAAAGTCGGTCTCACTCACCAGCCAGACGCTCGTGTAGCCCGCATTCCTCGAGCGCATTTACCGGAACCGACAGCAGCATGGATGTGAGAGCCTGCTTTCCCGCCACAGGAATGTCTGCTTCGCTACAGTTCTCGGATAAGAGCGACTCTCTCTCTCACCGACACCGGCACTCACTGCGCCGCGAGCCAAACCGACTCCGCACGAGCCGATGACCGAATCGCTCTGAACGAACCGACTCTTCTGTAATGATTCATATGAACCGAGGAGTGAAACTATAAAGAGGTCGAGTCGTAATCCACCTTGACACACTTCCAGAAGCAAACAGAAAGCACAGTTAGTGTCTCAATACGAGTGACAACATCAAATGGAATAGAATTTCACTAAACAATGCATTGGGGTTAATTCAGGATAACTGGGACATTTGGGTCATTTCAGTGGAAAAGCGTCCCTAAATTCACCCCATGAATAAACGTAAGCAATGACACATTAATAAATATTAATAAGCTATTTAAGTAAACATTTTTGCATAATAAAACAAATACGAATAGGAATCCATAGAAATAACTGAAGCCATAGAATTAATAAATATGCCATACATTAACCCTTTATTCTGAAGCTCGTGTGAATGCACATTATTGCTGCCCCTAAATCGTTTGTACATTTAAAATTAAATCACACCCCTTTTTTTTTTTGTTGTAAAACTGAATAATTGAAACGAACCGTCCGAGCGATTCGACTCGCTGTAATGACTCGGTCTGGAGCCTCGGCGCAGCGGCTGTGTTTGTCGGAGGGACGCAGGGCGGATAATGATCATGAGCCCGCGAGCAAACGCTGGAATCGCTTCTTGTTTCAGTTCTTCATGTGCTCTGCGTATAGCTACTGCACAGCCGATCTCAGACTCACACACTCACATTATGCTTCACTTAGAAAACCACATGTCGAGCACAGGCTGCATGTCCGGGCCACCGAAACAGGTTTTACAACCTGATGAGTTCGTGCAAGAAACAGATCCACACACACACACACACACACACACACACACACACAGCATTTTTTAGAGTGTACAGACTAACAGGAACCCGCGAAAATAACAGGGTCTGTTTTGTAATTTAAAATTATTTACCTTTTTTTTTAATATCAAAGAAGTTTTGTTAGATTTAGCTCACTTTTGAGTAACACACTTCATTTAGAGAAAGCAAAATGTTTTGCACTATAGCAGACCTTTCCTTTAGTAGGAAATATCATACTGTTATTATCATGATCGTATTTATAATTTTTCGAATGTGAAAGTTTTGCACAATATCTGACAGTGACATATTTCCTCTTTATTTCATGTGTCCTTCCTTCATCTGATCTCTTTTGATGTCACTTTTTGTTCCATGCTCTTTGAAAGTCACAGAAATATACAAACTAATAATCAGAGCTCGTCTTGAGCAGCAGATGTTTTCATGTAACCGCAGAGGCATTTATCAGCTTTGTGGAAGCGCCACTGTATACTTGCCATGAATTACAGGAACATCAGATTGTTTTCCTTTTCTGCATGTGTTTAGTCTGTAGTCAAGGCTAAAGAGAATGGAAGAGAACTGTGAGAATAACAGACTAAGGTTTCAATATAAGTGAGCAGAATCTGAGGGAACATTGTTACAGTGTCTATTTCCACACACACTGCATGCACAATCAAACACAGGCAACAGAAACGAAAGCGAGAAGTGCCAGGATGAAGAATTATGGAGTAAACCTTCCTCTTTTCTTTTGAGACAGACTTGGCTGAATGTCTCTGATGAAAGACCCTTGACTCAAATCTAGCAGCCACACACACACACACACACACACACACACACACACACACATATATATATATATATATATATATATATACATATATGAAATAATTAAAGGGAAAAAGACACAAGATCACAAAATTAATTTAAGATTGACTTTTAATAAAAAATTAATTACATTTGTTTTAGGAATTCTTTATTTATTTTCTCATTGTTCCATTATTATTCCATTTTTTATTTCTGCAGGTTTGCTCCTCCATTGCAGCTAACAGTATTTTCTCTTCTCGATGGTTACAGCTCATGCAAACACCCTGCTGTGCAACTAAATTGGTACACTGAAGTACGCTGTGAATGTGTGTGTGTGTGTGTGTGAGAGAGTGTGTGTTTCTCATGCACACATGTACACATATAAATCCCAGATCCCAGCTGTGTAGAGATGAGATCTGGCAGACAGAGAGAGAGTTAGTGAAAAAGGCAAAGAAACAAGCTGCACCTGTTTCCCTGTGTTTGACAGCATGAGAAAAACCCTCTCACTGGTGCTTACACAAGCCAAAGGCTATTAGCTCACTGTAGGACTGCTTCAATTGAATGTTTACTGAGTTATTTCTTGCTATTTTGGTGGAAGTAAACACTTTTTTTTTCTTGCACATACACACCCACAAATTTTAAATCAGTACTTACTGATGATATCTGTGTTAGATGCATCACAATTCTGTCAGAGAATTCATTCTGAAAACATGCAAACATTTGATTACATTTGCATTTAGAGTAGCCTAGACTTTTTACCCAAATCACACTAATTTCAGCCCCACTGAAGCATAATAATAAATGCAGGGAAAATTCAACGGTTTTCAGTTTTTTAACTGTACAATTCAGTGGTCTGCGTAATCTGGGAACCTGTAAAGCACAAGCCTGAACTGTGGAAATTTTATTTTTGTCCTTTAGATGTAGATATATGCATGTCCATCCATTTTTCATGAGTTTTGACTGAATCACTTGAGATAATTACTAAGGAAGCCTATTACAGGAACCTTTACTGAACACAGAACGGGAGTCTATTAGCTGTGGTCCGTCAGTCTGATTCAGATGCGTTCTCAGAGCAAGAACAGCCGGAAATTTGTGCTTCTGTCATCAGCATCCTCTTGTTTTTCATATGTTATGTAGTATTATTGTGTTAACTGTGTCTAATACGGTAATGCCATTGAAAGATCACATATATATCAATCGTTTCATGCGGTATGAGCACAGCTCATCCATCTCTGGCTTCTGCACCCTCTCTTCCCTCCTCTTGTGAGGCTTCAGATATTTGTCAGAACTGACATTATTGATCCTAATGTCTTCTTACTCTGTTCACTGTACAGGAAAGTCCATCTTTCTGCTCACCTGGCCTCCTCTTCTGTCAGCGACCGACCGCAGGATATGGAAGCAGAACGATCTGTTGACATTTATACAGAAAAGTCTTTAAATGTATTGCACATTTTCATGTTTTCAATAAATGCCGTGAGATATTCTGTACAGATACAGTTTATAATAGCTCAGTTTGAGCAATGGCGCTATTAGCCCACTACATTTACAAAGCAATACTGGCACTTAATGTGTATTGTTTGTCACACATGATTATGTAAGGAATGAAGTAGAACCAGCCTGCCGTTACTGCAAAGTAAACCCTGGCAGGCTGATACGAGATCCTTATCACCCATCTGGGTTTGTTTTTTATTTTATGCATTATCCCGCATATTACATACAAGGCTACTTACCAAGTAAATAAAAAAATGGTCATGCACCGTTACAGGGAACATAATATAAGCTGTGCAGGATGTTGTTTGCATTGAACGACAGTCAAATTTGCCACAATTTAATTAAGTCAAGTCACCTTTGTTTCTATAGCACTTTATACAATACTGATCGTGTCAAAGCAGCTTTACGGTGTTAAACAATAAATGTTGTTTCGTTACCAATTAGGACATTTTTATAGTATGCTAAGAGATCCCAGATCAAAATACTAATGTGTTACATGCTCAATAGTATTACGCACATGCAACACAAATGTCTTGTAAAAAGGTCTCAAGTATAGTACACTCATCCGTGTCATTTGTTGTGCATTATGATTCAGCCAATATCAAAATATGTTGCCATCCTCCGCTTATTTTCATAAAGTGCTATAAAGCGAGTTTGTTAACATGAACAAATTAATGATTAATTTCCTGCATGCACAGATAAATCAAAACTGCTGTGCGTAATAAGAAAACAAACCCTGTACAAAATGTGTGCTTGATGATGGTCTGATTGCAGCGGTCTGACAGCAGATGAGAAAGCACGCTAATACTTCGAAACATGACTTAATGGTGTACATTAAAGCTTTCACTCCGAGCGGTGCAGGGCAAAATGCTGAGTTGCGTAGTGTGTCCTAATGGGCTTCATTGTGGCTGTATCTTTCTCTCCTGGAGCGCAGAGAATCGATTTCTCCTCCAACACAACCTGTATGAATGTATTTTACGTCATATTTTTATTTTTCCATTAAGAATCCGCTGTCCACTGAGAAAGCAGCTCACAGTGCAGAGATTAATTTATAGCTGACCCAAAAAATCCTCTCAAAAACCTTTAGAGGCAGTGCTTTAGTACATCGTCCTCGCCACCAAACTCGAGGATCAAAAAGTACAGTGGGATGTGCAGCATCTATCTGAGATTTATCATCCTTCCTCCTCAGTTGAAGTCATTTCCTGTTTGGTGTTAGTATCTAGTGTGCAGACTTTGGACTTTGCATACTGGGACTGCATTACACCTTTAAGATGATTGAAAAACAGAATAAAAAAAAGATTATGAAAGCTTTTTACTTGAAAGAGATCTCAAAAATTTCATGTGGCTTTACGGTAACAATAAATGGTATTTGATATGATTGATATCATATTGCTTTTTAAAATATGACAAATATGGTGATTTGGACATCCACCTTAATAAGTTATATTAAATAGGCCTATCATTATCTAATCATGTCAACAAATGGAAAAGCCCGCAAGATATTTATGATGACATCAATTATTGTGTCTTTAGCCGAACAGCAGGGTGCTTTGACCCCAATAATACCATATTCTATTTTTTTCTTCTTTAATCTCATTTGATGCATGCAGACGAATATGGTAAGATTATCCGTAGATAAGTGTGGCATCAATTCAAAGTTTTCTGCTTGGTGTCATGTAGATTGCAGAACTTAGTTTTATTAGAAATATAAAAAGGAATATAAATATACTAGCATATACTAGAAATATAAATATTGATCAACTGGTCTATAATGTCAGACAGACAGTTTTACCCTCTCTCTGCTTGTTCTTGAGCTAAATATACCTTGTAGTTGTTCACTCAGCTCTAAACGTTCTTTAATAAAAATATAAAGTCCTGACAGGTGACTGTCTTTGTGCTAGACATTTATTTTCCAGGCCAAATAAGGTATGATAGTCTCTCTCTCTCTCTCTCTCTCACACACACACACACACACACACTCTCTCTCTCTCTCTCTCTCTCTCGCTCTCACACACACACACACACACACACTCTCTCTCTCTCTCTCTCTCTCTCGCTCTCACACACACACACACACACACACTCTCTCTCTCTCTCTCTCTCTCTCGCTCTCACACACACACACACACACACACTCTCTCTCTCTCTCTCTCTCTCTCGCTCTCACACACACACACACACACACACTCTCTCTCTCTCTCTCTCTCTCTCGCTCTCACACACACACACACACACACACTCTCTCTCTCTCTCTCTCTCTCTCGCTCTCACACACACACACACACACACACTCTCTCTCTCTCTCTCTCTCTCTCGCTCTCACACACACACACACACACACACTCTCTCTCTCTCTCTCTCTCTCTCGCTCTCACACACACACACACACACACACTCTCTCTCTCTCTCTCTCTCTCTCGCTCTCACACACACACACACACACACACTCTCTCTCTCTCTCTCTCTCTCTCGCTCTCACACACACACACACACACACACTCTCTCTCTCTCTCTCTCTCTCTCGCTCTCACACACACACACACACACACACTCTCTCTCTCTCTCTCTCTCTCTCGCTCTCACACACACACACACACACACACTCTCTCTCTCTCTCTCTCTCTCTCGCTCTCACACACACACACACACACACACTCTCTCTCTCTCTCTCTCTCTCTCGCTCTCACACACACACACACACACACACTCTCTCTCTCTCTCTCTCTCTCTCGCTCTCACACACACACACACACACACACTCTCTCTCTCTCTCTCTCTCACACACACACACACACACACACACGCACACACACACATCCTTTCCGATCTGAGACATTTAATATGACAATGATATCAAATGATACAAAGTACACTAAGCATGCAGCAGCATACATTTTAGACTAAAGCTTGAAATCATTAATCCTTATACTAGTGTTTGTGAGAAGACGTCTTCAAGAAAGAGAACGTTTGCTTGTGGGAACATTTTTAAGCTGCTGCGTAACATACACAGAAGTGCATGTGTTTGGGTCAGGGGCCGGAGGACAGGAAATAGCACTGAAATTGACCGGTCTGTGGAGAGCGACCCAAACACACACACAGCTGCAGAGAGACAGTCAGTTCAATCACACTTTAACTCCAGGATAATAAAGACTTCTTACAGTATGCGAGGCTCGAACCTTGAACTTTGGCCCAATAGTGTTTGCTTTTAGATACTGTTTTATACTGCAGACTGATGACAGACTGAGAGCAGACAGTAGCGTGACATTACTTTACACGCATATCCTCATAGTTTATATACACCTTGCTGAAGCTCTAAGATGTGTAGCATTTTAAAAAGTAGTACAGATCATAAACTTGAGTATTGCTTTAGTACTGTCCTTAAAAAACAATAGGCAAATATCTAAATTAACTGGTTAAATATATTATTTAACATCACTCAATCAATCTATATGCATTAATTTATATCAGCAACATTTTTATGAGTAAAATCAGATAGAAATAGCTCTTTAAGATTGCAGGTTACCACTTTTTGCAGGGTAGTTAACGGATTAGATGTCATAAACTAACAATGAACAGCAATTTTTTACAGCATTTTTGGTAACACCTTACGATAAGGGCCCATTAGTTAATCCATTAACTAACAATGAGCAATACATGTATTACAGTATTTTTATTAATACAGCTGTTCATTGTTAGTTAGTTACAACTACTGATTTAATAATGTATTAGTAAACTTTGAAATGGACATCAACTAAGATTAATCAATGCTTTGAAGTACTTTTCAACGTTAGTTCACGTTAACTAATAACTAACTTTTAATTTCATTAAAAATGAAACCTTACTGTAAAGCATTAATGGTAATTCATACATTTACTATTGTGTTATTACATAACCATATACACTGTTATATAAACATGATGCTTGTTCATAATTAATTATGCAATGTTAATGTATGCAATGCAGAAAACACAAATGCATGCCGAAATGAATATTAACCTAGAATAATAAATAATGTAAGCTTGTTGTTTCAGTTATTACTTGTTTATTATTTGCGATCACTTAAGTCAGGTTAACCATACCTAATGTAAACGCTGTAAAAGATCATTTGTTTTTGATGCAAATGTCAATATGAGCTTCTTCAGGGCAGTATGAAATAAAAATCCTGCAGCTGCTAAACAATTTTACAGTCTGCAAGCAGAGGGCAGATATCGAACCACTTAACTTAAGTCTAATTTATGAGGTGAAAAGGTTGCAGGGACTCAGGCCACATCAGATTTATAATAGGACTTGCCCCGGCTCTGAGGTTTACTGCAGACTCGTTACATCATCTTCACACGGTCGCTATGACAGCAGAGGGTTTGTCCACTTTCTCCAATCAGTGTACTCCCCCTTTACCCTTTATCTGTCCCGTTATCACAGCAGAGCTCTCTCTACTTGAAGAAACTGATAACTAATGATCCACTCTCCTAGCTGTGCAACACTGATATAATAGTTCTCGCAGTGCATAGGTGCTATCACATTAGAGAAAGCCCAAGAGAGAGTGCTGCTTAGTGAGAGGAAACATGATGGGGTTTCTCTACCTTTCGTATATATTTCTTCATGAAGACTGCATTGATTATATGTAGTCTTAATGAGCCAAATTACCTTTACGTTGTATTTGTATTTTCAGTCATGCTTGTCTCATTCACTCTGACAGTGTAGTGAGTTAATTGACCTCAGATGAATCTACAATGTGCTGCTGCCAAACCATACACCAAATGCTGTGAGATAATTAACTCACTGTACAATAACTAATAGTGCAGACAGAGAAATGAGAACAAACACTTAAACAGCAGTCAACACACAATTCTACACTGATATAGTGACACATTCCTAGAAGAATCATGAATCATTCTTTCTTTGTATTTTGGTAGTGATAGTTAAAGTGGGTAATAATAACAATAAGCACATTGTATTCAGCTCATTATTGCTTTCAGACAAAGGCCTACTGATGACAAGTGTGTACACTTCACTGCTGTAATGCTGTAGAAATAGCGCCACCTTGTGGCCATTTATGAAAAAACCCAGACACATGTTGAATACATTTTCTTTAGCTAGATTGATTGTGAAATCTGTTTCTACTAGCTCAACTGTTTAAACTAACTCAGTCATCTTTGCCTTTTGGGTTAAAAAAATGTAATGTTTAAAAATGAGCTGAAAAGCTTCAGTTTTATTGTTGTATTCTCTGTAAATCTCAAGGTTTACTTTTAGTGGTTTGCCAAAAAGAGTCACACAATCATTAAGCTTCTCTAAAAATCACCTCACATTGATATTAGACTTCAGTTTGCGTATATTTCAAAATAAAGCCGTGTTATAAATATAACATGCATTACAGATGTCTATATATCCGTATGGAGACAGAGCCGTTGTGCTTGTGTTTGCATTGTGACCCAAAACGTAGAGCAGTGTGGTTTACAAAGGCTGGTTTTATTAATTTATTTGCTGTTTTATTTAGTTGCCATAAAAGCAGTAACCTTGATTTCTGGTAATGGATTAGATTGAAATCAGTGATATACTCACTGATATACTCATATACTATGTGATTCAGTTGTAATTCGCTTTGGATAAAAGCATCTGCTAAAGGAATAAATGTAAATGTGTGAATATCAGGATGAGGACTTGCATGATTTTCACATTGTTCTCTGAGAGTGCTTTAATATTGTGGGAGTACTACAATAATGCTCCTATTCACATTCCCTGTGAAAACAAAGGAAAGTTATAAACTTGTGTATTTTCAGTATATTGCAGGCATATAAAGAACAAGCGGGCTGATTTCACTCACCGTGAAAAATATATATTATATTACAATACGAGTAATTTTCGATACCATATAAATTTCATAATTCTTGTCTCAAGTGTCAATATCACAAAAAAAATTTAATAAAAAGTTAGCGATTAAATAAGAAGAAACTAATTACAAGTAATGTGAACAAAAACTACAGTAGAACAAATAAATAAGAAATGCTACATACATTGTATAAAGTAATCAATTGTTGCTTATTCAAGTTACAAACGTGATTTAGTCAAGAGCAGTGGGAGATTTATTTTTGTTGTGTTGTTTGATTAACATGAATGACAGGCAGCAGGAATATTAGACTGCTGTCACTTTAAGAGCTGACCGTATCCGATATACTGTTACACACATGTTTTCTTTTTCATCTGTTTGCATTCACTTAAGACCGAAATGACTGTGTTTATGAAGATACTTGCAAAGACGGGCATTTTGACACATACAAGTGTGTGTATTCAAGCGTTCAAGGCCTATAAAGCCGCAAAAATACTCCCGCGCTCTGAGCACCGTCTGCACATGTGCGCGCATATAGCCAAATGAGTTAGTTCTCTTTCGCTGCTGATTGCGTTTCAACGACTAAAAATCACTTGATTTTAAGAAAGACCCTAACATTTGAAAGCCTTGGATTAAGAGCTTTCTGCTTGGTGTGGATGTGCAGTATAAATGAAGATGCAACTGAATACAACACAGTGTTGCTATTATTAATAGGTTGCTAATAAGTTGTCAATATGATCATTCATTTTTGGCTCTAAGCTTGCTTCATATCAAGTCTAGATGCTACTGACAGGAACAACTGATTTGGTTTATTGCTTTATGCAAGCTATGTTAACTTCACAGTAACGGAGATTCAGGTGCATGACAGTAATTTACAGTGTGTTATAAAAACGTTACTGCCTATGAAAGATACTGACATTCTGAAATACACTGAAATTCTCACAAAACTGAAGATAAATCATTTTCAGCTAGCCAACATTGGTGACAGTAGAACAGAAGAACTTCATAGTCCTCAGTCGGTCTTTATTTGCAGGATTCCTCAGAAAGCTGAAAGTGTGCATCAAGGTTTTACATCATACATTCAGAACATATGAACATGTACAGAGAGCGGACACCCATTACATGTTTGAAAAAAGTATTTTGACTGTTTTAGAGACCCATTACTGAATTACACAGAATCATCCAGTCTTTTCACCAGGGACTTGCTCAAAGTATCCACTAGGTGGTGGTTTTTACCTGAAAGTATACAACACTCACAACAAGGAGATTGTGACTTTGCCCAAGAACATGCCTGACAAGTGTTTTTAGATGGATTAAAATCATTTTTAATGTAAAAAATAATGATCATACGTGACAACAAACAGCAGCCATATCTCACGAAGGAATGTGTGAGTTTACAGACAGTCAGATTTGAAGGAACACAAAAGCAGAACTTCTGAAGAATCTACACGCAGCTCTTTTCATTACAAGGACTTGAATGGACCGTACGATTCTTTCATTCATGAGTTACACAGCTGACTAGAGGGGAAGATTATCCGCGAACAACTGTAATTACAGCCTGTTTATCATTGAGGGGAAAAAAGCAGTTTGTACATACTACTTTTATGGTGCTTTTTTGTCATTTTGGAGCTTACTGTGAAACACAGAAAAGACCTGCGTGATCATTCTTTAAATTGAAAAAAAAAAAAAGAAAAGAAACAACTCAAGGGTGAATAAATGTCCATTTTTGGTGAACTACTCCTTTAAGACAACACTTGAATACTCTTCTCTGATACTCCATCTACAGTCATCGGCCAAATGTGTTTTAGCCTTATTTAGCCTTATATAATGCAGCCGGGTTGCATGACTTTGATGGAAATAGGAATTGACAAAGGAGGACAGTAAGCCGTCGGGTGGGTACTTAGAAATCTTCTTGAAAGTCGATGATGATCCTCATTTTAGCTGCTCCGTTTGAGCTCTTAAAAGTCCCAGAGTCAACCAACCTGTAAACCAATGCCTTTTAATTAAACTCTAACCGAAACATGATATAAAAATGCTGAGTTAAGGTTGCTGGAAATTAGGTTCTGGCTATGAAAATGTTGGGATGTGAAGTCGTCACATGTCCTCGCTCATCAGCAGCGGCTGCAGGAAGAGTCCAGCCGTACCCAGAATACACACGAGGACAAACACCCACAGAAAGATCCGGTCAATCACCATCGCCACATACTTCCAGTCGTCCTGGACCTTTAAACACAAGGGTTGGAAGAGCAAGACATGAACTCTGGATCATATTTGATGTGCAGATTTCTAAGGCTCTAAATTATCAAACTCTGCTGTTTCACACACAATCTCCTGAGTTTTTTATCCAGTCAAATCTCTTTTAGTGTAACTGTACAAACGTCCAGCTTCAGCTGGAGCTTCTCGTGTCAGATCTTGACTGGTTTTGATCAAGTAAGCGTCAGAATAACTGCAGTAATATCTCCAGATGAACACTTACTGGATTGAAGCAGCTCAGCTTTACTTGATTCTCCATCAATCATGTTTTAGAGTCTCAAATCTGATCCTCAGGATCTTTTGAGGAGCGTTTGTTTCCAGAAGCTTTACTTTCACTGTTCCTCAGCAGAGGAATGATCTTCACAAGCCTCCAGAACATCTCACATCTTCTGAGGAGCCTTTATTTCTTCAGCTCTCAATCACTGCATTATATGTTTGGAGCATTTCAGTCTCTTCTTACTGAGACAGATTACTGGAGATATAGAGACGACTGATATTTAGATCATTTTATGTCAGCATCTTCTCTACTTTTAGAAAGATCTCACTGATTTATATTACAAGCAGCAGAGTTTCATCATAGAAATATCAGCATCTGCACCAAACTGTCTCCATATTCTCACTGTATATGAGCCATAAAAGCCTGATGGATCAAATATGATACTCAACGAAAAGCACATACGCAAACTAATTTTTTAGATTCTGTCTAAAGGTCCAATAAACTGTTCCATTTCATAAAATTAGATTTTTCTGACTATTATTTCCTAAGTCAGGCTTTACAGAGTCAAAGTGAACACTCAGACGACTCATACAGACAGCTGATAGAGTTCAGCACTCCAGAAGCAGAAACGTGCTTTATTTTTCTCCTTGCAGGATCCCCTGCTTGTTTAACACTAAATACTGAAGACCTAGGAATAAAACGAGTCAACAATAACAATGAATTATGGATTGATTTGATGTCAGTTCTCTCACCTCCTTGGCCTCGTTCTGTAGCCTCATGTTTTGAGCGATGTACTTGACGCTCTCTATGGCGTCTCTCACCTGTGGAGACATGCACAGAAACCCAGCGTCCAGAGACTCAGAGCTGGAGCACGGACTCCCTCCGTCTTCTGCTCCTGCGCTGGAGACGTTAGTGCCTTGTTGCTTCCCCAGGCATCGTCCGTCTCGACACAGAAAGCCAGGCGCCGTCTTAGACGAGGCCTCGCTCAGGTTGGTGAGCTCAGAGGAGCACAGCAGCAGAGGAGCCCGGCGCGAAACATTCGTCTGCTTGCTGGAAACCAGACCTGGAGCGTGAAGAGCGCAAGGTCTGGTCTTCCTCTCCGGCTCTTTCTCAGGCCGCGTCATGAACATGACCCAAGGGAGCAGACCGAGGAACACTTTCCGAACCCAGCCGGGCATGGTGTGCGTCTTAGGCGTGCGGTAATGCACATTGAGCACAAACACTGTGATCACGATGGACAGAGTCACAAATATCATGGTGAAGAGCAGGTACTCTCCGATCAGAGGGATGACGAGAGACGTGGACGGGTTTCGGTGATGACCAAGAGGAAAACAGTGAGGGAGAGGAGAACAGAAATGCACAAGGTCACCTTCTCTCCGCAGTCGGACAGGAGATAAAACACCAGAACGGTGAGGAAGGAGATGAGCAGACAGGGAATGATCATGTTGATGGTGTAGAAGAGCGGCAGCCGGCGGATGTAGAGTGAGGGAGAGGAGAACGGAAATGCACAAGGTCACCTTCTCTCCACAGTCGGACGGGAGATAAAACACCAGAACGGTGAGGAAGGAGATGAGCAGACAGGGAATGATCATGTTGATGGTGTAGAAGAGCGGCAGCCGGCGGATGTAGAGTGAGTACGTGATGTCCGTGTAGATCTCCTCGCAGCAGTTGTACTTGATGTCGTGCTTGTATCCGGGAGCGTCGATGATCGTCCACTCGCCACTTTCCCAGAAATCCTTCAGGTTGATGGTGGAGCCGATGAGCACCAGGTCGATCTTGGCTTTGTCGTAGGTCCATGAGCCGAACTTCATGGTGCAGTTCTGGTAGTCGAACGGGAAGAAGGTGACGTCGATCTTGCAGGAGCTCTTGAAGATGGCCGGTGGGATCCAGGTGACGTCTCCGTTGTAGCGCAGAAGAGCTTTCGTTTTGTCGTCCACCTGGAAATCACCGACTGCGCTGCGGTTTGGAAACAGAAACTGATCATGAAGGACTGACGAGGTCAATATCGAAGCGAGGAGCAGAACGGAGAACTTACTTGTTGTACAGCACAATGTCTGGTTTCCAAATCTTCTTGGACGGAACACGGATGAACTCAACGCCTCCAAAGTCCTTGGGATCCCACCTGAGCTTATAATCGTTCCAAATCTACGAAAAGTAGGAAGACACAGAACAAAAATGAGTTTTCCCTTTCCGCTGCTGAATACAAATAAAAAAGGTAATTGCGAATCGAACAATTCTGACTTTTTTTTGGAGTCTATATCTTGCAATTCTGACGTTATAACATGCAATTGCAAGTTTACATCACGAAAAAAGTCAGAATTGTGAGATAAAAAGCTGCAATCACCTGGTTTAATTTTTTATTCAGTGGCGGAAATGGGCTTACATAGCTTTCAAAGTTGTAAAAAAAAAAAAAGATTACTGGAGTATACGTTTTGCAAGAAAATACAGTTTCAGTTTTTCTACTTCAAAAATTCATGTTCAAAATTCAATGCATCACTTTGTGAAATTCACTGCCAATTACTTATTTTAACAATTTACTTAAAGCCTTTATGTATAATGCATTATAAAGATATTCAGAATGTGCTGTAATATTGCCTAGAATGCATTATTTTTCTACAGTACATTACTGTTATGTTACTGTCAGAATTTGGCTGTTTTACTGCATTTTTTTTTTACAGTGTACATTATTATGCATTACATCCTTTCAAAAATAAAGTTTAAGTTAAAATGCATTATAATAATCGGAGATTACTTGCTGAAACTGGTTGTTTGTCATGTGTTTTCATTAAATATGCTTTCTAACAATGATTAGTATTATAAATGGGGTTACAATTATTAAAGAGATCATGCAATAAGGTGCATTACAAGGAATTATTAATGCATTAAAAATACTTGCAAAATGCATTATACTGTATATAAAGGCTTCAAGTAAAGTGTTGCCAAAAATGTTTTTTTTTTACACCAGTGTAGTTTGGCGGGTTTGTATGCACAAAATATGAAGACGAGTTATTTGCATCATGTTTGTGTGTTATGCAGCACAATGTTGAGTGTGTTTCAAAGACGCGGCTGTAAGCCATGCTCTCATTTATTATTCTCCAGACTCTCTGAGGTTAAACCTGGCAAAGCAACAGCAAAGTCCCGTCGTCACCGAGAGGAAAGGAGGCACGCAGGACACACACATCCCGTTTGCCCTGTTTTATATATTTTAGGGAGGCAATGCCAACTCAAGGCACATTTAATAGAACTGACACTGTCAATACATGCAGAGTTGGTATTCAATTTGATTAGCTTGATTAAATGTGATTACTGATTTGCCATTTAAGGGTTAATGAACAGGAGGAGGTCACAATGCTCTTTGCTGTATGAGTTTTTAATTATTCCTCTTCACATGATCACTCTCTTAACAACGTATGAGATCTATCATTATATATAATCTTCACTGGTCTAACGCAAGAAACTAAATAAACTTGGTGTCAGGACCTTGTCAAGTCAAGTCACCTTTATTTATACAGTGCTTTTAACAATTCAGATTGTGTCAAAGCAACTTTACAGTATTAAATACAAAAATAGTGTCAATAATGCAAAATGACACTGTATGCAAGAATTTTAGGTAAATCACTGTTTTAGTTTTCACCCGTTTAATGGCACCTGCTCACTCATTTCCTCAATGAACCACTGCACCTTTTTGCATTAATTAATTCATTAATGCATGTTCTGTGAATCTAATGAATATTGCATTGCTGATCTGGAATCTATCATCAATAATCTGAATCTGGATTGTCAATAAAGTGGACTGACTTGCCTTAATGGGGTTTTGGTATCCTTTATAAGTTTCTCATATTGTTTCATTACTCCTTAACATGTCTTTTCAAAATCTCAGATCTGTATTCCACTGGGAATCAAATCCACCTGCTGCACCAATCATTGTAAACAGTGACCGCAAAGATAGTGAATACAATTGTGACCAATTGTCTAAATGCATCAATGACCTTTGGATGTGCATGAATAATGCATGGGCTTACATGTCGCAGCCAAAGGTTGGTCTCCATAATCTGGTTCACCTCATCCTGTGGAAAAAGGAACAGAGAGAGTCTAAGAGTCGCAGACAAATCACCTGCGGCGGAATAAACACAGCTCTGGATTAATATTTTAGAGCTTGAAGAAGAAGCATGCTGTCATAAGCAATCATCCTCCAGGCGTCAGTGTGAGCGGGAGTGAGCGGACCGAACCCGAGCAGATGGGCTGTGCTCGAGGAACACCTGAGTCCCGTCGCCTGAAGGACCTCCAGCTGCACGCAAACATGCTCCATGTGTACAGCTCAACGTTTCAAGTGCCACGTTTGTGGAGGTTTTCTTGAACGCTCAAAAAAGGTGGACTCTCACAATCCCATATACGGGAAAAAAGGTGTTACTTTGAAACATATTTCAAAATAAACAACAACAAAAAAAAGTCTGAAAATATTTGCTACCAATATATATTTTTTTACCATTTTTTGTATATTTTTGAAATATACTAAATATTGTAATATTTCAAAATTTTAGAAATAAAAATAAATATTCAAAATATTTTGTCCTCCACATATTTCAATCCAAGAAAATACATTTACATCAGGGTTATTATAACTAAAACTAGCATTAAACCATTACAAACATTAAAATAAATGTCATCTGAAATAAAATAAAACATTAAAAACTTAAACTTATTTTATTTCAGCTAGTTTCTAAGGCGACATTTCTCAGTTTCATTGTTTAAATTGATGTACTAAAATAATTCAAACTAAAACTGAAATAAAAAATGAATTTAAAAACAACGGAAATGAATAAAAATGACAAAAACACAACATAATGACTAAATCTTTAAAAATGAAAACAGATGATATAACAATAAAATCTCATTCAAAATATTAGCAAAAACTATAATAATATATCAAACTAAAATAACATTGAATATGTCACATTTGAAGAAAAACTTTGTCGTCTACAAAACATGTGAACATATAACACATACATGTATGCTACTGTACGATTGGAAATGTATTGTCCTGCAACTGAAATACATTTTGAAATATATTTTGGTATATGAAGGTTGAAACTAAATTTATATTCAATTCGAAAAATATATATTTAATTGAGCTTCACTGTTTACAACATATATTTAACATGTATTTAAAATATATTTTGGCCAGGGAAAAAAAAAAAGGTTTTGCCATATGGGTTCATTGTTACTTATACATAATACATTTCCTTATATGCCTTTAGAATGTCATCTATAACAATATGAGCCCATTTTAATCCAATAGTCTGTCAAAATTTAAAATCAGTCCACTAAAGGTGCTGGCAGAGAAATTCATATTTAGATTTCCTCTGCAATATAATACTGCAATCATTCTTTGTAATGTTGTTGTTTGCGCTCCCATCCCAAAAAAGCAAGAAATTACCTCCCTAAGCTTTAAAGCATAACAAACAGATATGACTGAATGCAGAGAAATTGCAGAAATGCCTTTGTTTTGCATCACACAGACCATATCATTATCAGGTTGAATTAAACAATCTAGAGAAAAGAAATGAGAAAGAATGACACGAGGAAGGAAATAAAGCTCGACAGACGCCGTGTTTAATAGAAGTGAGATGTTCTTGGGTGGGGAAGGAAGGGGAAAGATGAGAAGACGGATCGGTGCGTGTCTGAGGTCAGAGATCAAGCGCAGAGACTCTGAAGCTGCAGCCGATGAAACTCAAGCATCTCTGAAGAGAGACAGACTCATCGTGCGGCTAACAGATGAGTCTGGCCCCACCACACACTCAAATCATCTGAAACTGCATGGGGTACAATATGGAAATGAGCCTGCATTTGTTCTTTTCTCGACAGGCACTTACCACTTTGACCAGCTGTGACATGGACACCTCAAACTGGACGATGACGGGCTCGGACACGTTCTCCACCGGTCTGATGTACTGGTTATAACTGGAGAAGATGACTGAGAAGAGCCTGTGCTCGGCTTCAGAGCCACAAACCCCTGAATCTGGACCAGAGACGTTCATTACAGCACATCATCAGCTCTACTGCTTCAGAAGAACACATGCACCACCAGAGAAGCAGCTAGTGCATTTAGTACACGACAGCATCTGAACACATGCATTAGCAACTTAGCAAATGAAGAATACAGCAAAGCCATTCATTTTAAGGAGGCAATAACACCAGATTGTAAAGTAATCAGCATCAATTTTAAACCTCTTTTCTTGACAATATCTTGATTTTGTTTTGATCCCACATATACATAGAGGTTAATTCAGATCAATTGGGATACTTTTTCCATTGAGATGACTGGGAAAAAACTGTCCCAGTTATCCTGAATTAACCTCTAATCCTGATTACAAGAGAATAAAAAACATGTTAGAACGTCAGATCTGATTTGTTATGAGACCTAAATGCACATAAACATTTTACAATTTAGTATCTTAGATGTGCTGAAACGATTTGTTACACACGTTAAACGTTTTTAAAAAGAGCTGTTTAATGCCAGTTTACATTGTGACAATTTACCCCATACTCTGTGACAGCGTGCGCCGCTATTGGGGCATGTTGTCACAGATGGTCAGCGTTTTAGAAACTGACTTTTTCCGCTAAATCGCACATTTGGTCTGTGTTTCTGTCATTGCTCAGTCTCGCTTTACTCACCCGACAGAAGAAAGAACAGAAAGCAGCAGGTGTGCAAAATGACGAGAGGTCTGGTTTTCATCGTACAGTCCGGAGAACCGATAGAAGATCAATCCAACAGAGTCCGAACGGCGACGGAGTAAGACGAGAGAGAGAGAGAGAGAGAGAGAGAGAGAGAGAGA
>NW_015554070.1:140969-145781 GCF_001515605.1 Sinocyclocheilus anshuiensis
AGAGAGAGAGAGAGAGAGAGAGAGAGAGAGAGAGAGAGAGAGCGCGCATCTCTCCTTAACAAGAGGATACAAGGCGCAATTGATGCACTCAAAATTCGGCCACTGAATTGTGAAACTAAGGTGAAATCAAGTTAATATGGGCATTTTCCCCAGTCATCTCAATGGCAAAAAGTATCCCAATTTACCTGAATTCACCCCTACCTCTAAACCTGACATGCCATCATAACAACGCAACGCGCATGATGCCAGACGCTTCAGAATATGGCCATATGATGTGATTCTGACTTTGCTACATGATAAAGCACAGGAGGATTTTATAGTTTTACCATGAAGAACACATTTAATACTGGTTGAGAGAAAGATCCAAATAATACATTAGTCTGAAATATCAGTATCAATATCAGTATATGAGAATAATGTCCATATCAGTGTGACCCTAATCTCAATTGCTTCCCAAGAAATGGTAGGCCATGTTTCAAACAGCTGCTGATTCAGACTGAAATCCACAAACTCCATAACTCTCGCTCACACAGTCCAACAATGTCCTGGATGGATTTCTGGGGAAATATAAAACCTCCAACACCTCGGTGTAACCTGTCCTGTTATATAACACAATCTGACACTGTTGACTGCTGTGAATGAAAGCGATGCTCTGTAGTCTGGATTAGATGTCTCACTAAATGACCATCAGATACAGAAGAACTGCAGGATTCTGCTCAGTGTGAATGAGAGTACAGCCAGCAGGTGGCGCTCTACACACGAGTCCAGCATCTGAATGTGCTCTCAGGTGAACACAAGAGGAACACAGAAGATGAGAAATAAAACAACAGCAGATGAATGCTTGAGTACTGAACACACCGGCGATGAAGAGAAGAGTTTGAAATGAAACGAGGACGAGCAGGTGATTCTTCTTGTCTCCGATGAAGAGAAGAATCCAGAATGAGACCAGACACATTTATGCCGATTTGATCGCAAATGTGATTGAATATTACACAGTGAATCAAACCTTGTGCATCTATCAAGACCACTGAAAACTGGAGTACATTATACAAGAAAATACTATTTCAATCTTTCTACTTCATGAGTTCATGTTTAATTCAGAGTTACTCGCTGTTTATGTGTAATTTACTAGCAATGTTTGAGTGAAAATCATTAAAAAGTAAATCCTACACCATTTTATTTTAAGAAAATTTTAAAAAGATACATTATCCGGGCTTAAAGGAGACATATTATGCCCCTTTTTTTACAATATGTAATATAAGTCTCTGATGTCCCCAGAATGTGTCTGTGAAGTTTCAGCTCAAAATACTCCACAGATCATTTATTATATCATTTTTAGATCTGTGTGGCAGCAGCAATGTATATTAAATAAATCAATAAATCACTGCTCAGTTGTCTCCTCTGAGGCTGGGACTCTAAACAGTGTTCTGTGCTCATCTGGGCAGCCAAACAGAACAGTTAGTGTGTTTTGCTCAAACTTTCACCATGGCATTAGAGCTGCTACATCGTTGTCGCTTGTGAAGTCAAATAACGGTGCCATGGCTGGAAACGTGCAGATTAAGGGGCGGTAATATTATAATGAGATCCCTTTGCCACGTCACCAAGAGAGCGAAATCAGACGCACTGGTTTTCTCAGATGCTTGCAGAAAAAGGCTTCCCAAAACAAAGTTACTGGGTTAATCTTTTTCACATTTCCTTGGTTGGTAGATGCACCGGGGACTCGATTATAGCACTTAAAACCTGGAAAAGTCATATTTTCATGATATGTCACCTTTAATGTGCAGAGACTAAATAAGCCATTTATAGGTTTATTTCCCTGAAAAGTGGAGTGACTGACAATGGCTCAACCAATAACAAGAGTTGGTGGGCGGGGTTAACTGTTGCTTCAGACCAATGGCATCCTGTTTGAAAACAATCATACACTGCAGTTCTGTTTGGTTCCGCTTGAGCTTCAAGCACTTTGTGGGTCAAATGATTGCTGATGTGAGGAAAATGCTCTACAGTGACATTATAATACAATAATGGCACAATGACTGTGACACTATTCGTGTTTCATGCTCAGATCATCATTCAGAGCTTCATGTGTTCGAGTTAGATTATATAAAGCAGCAGTTCATTCAGATCTCCGGCTCCAGGCGACCCGGTCGGGCCTCACATCCCGTCCCGTCTGGATGGCTCTGCGCTGGGCTGCTGGATGCCGGCGGTCTGGCTCTGGAAGAGCGGCTGGAGGAACAGACCCAGCGTTCCCACCACACACACGATCACAAAGATCCACAGAAACAGGCGGTCCACCACCATGGCCACATATTTCCAGTCCTCGATGACCTGCGGATGCACAGAGACCGGCTCGTTAATAACCCTATCGACGCATTAGTGCACTAATAAGGGACGAGGAAACAAATGGAGTCGGAACACAGTGCTGAGCCACCGCTTTTGAGCAGCGCAGCCGCTCCATCTCTCAGACTGCTGTCCTCGGCACTTTCTGAAGCTCACTGTTATTCAGTGTCTCTCTCTCCTTCAGAGTGATTTAAGCACACGATCGATGCTCTTACAATGGGCTCTGACTGAACGTAACCTCTGCTGTATCCCACCTCTGTTTGTGTGTCTGCTGAATAAATGTTCTTTGTTCAATTTAAATGACTTTCAGTTTATACTGTATAATTCAATCTGATTTAAACCCATAATGTGCAGGTAATATCTGACTAAATATTTAGAGAAACGTGAGGATGAGTGAGATGTTAGACTGGTGTTTCCTCAAACTCAACTTCTTGGTTTAAATCTGTCTGACAAATTGAACCGTTCGCAAATATTTAATGTTTTAGATCGATAAGGGCAATTATGGCCTGTGATTTACAAGTGAAACCATAAAACTCTACAAGCCTTGAATCTCACTGACGAGTTCTTAGGATGATGTGACATTACAGATAATATGAGCTGTTTGGAGTCAGAAATACTTTGCCATTAAATAATACTTTTTTTTTTTTTTTAATATAATTTATTTCTGTGATCAAAGCTGTATTTTCAGCATCATTACTCCAGTCTTCAGTGTCACATGATCTTCAGAAATCATTCTAATATGCTGATTTGCTGCTCAAGAAACATTTCTGATTATTATCAATGTTGAAAACAATTTCATATTTTTGTGGAAATCGTAATACACTACCATTCAAAAGTTTGGGTAAGTAACAAATTAAAACTTGTACTGACATTAAATTGATCAAAAGTGACAGTAAAGGCATTTATAATGTTACAAAAGATTTCTGTTTCAAATAAATGCTGCTCTTTTGAACGTTCTGTTCATCTGTGAATCCTGAAAAATAAAATGCATCACAGTTTCCACAAAAATATTGTGCAGCACAACTGTTTTCAACATTGATAATAATCAGAAATGTTTCTTGAGCAGCAAATCAGCATATTATACTGATTTCTGAAGATCATGTGACACTGAAGACTGGAGTAATGATGCTGAAAATACAGCTTTGATCACAGAAATAAATTACAGTTTAACAGATATTCACATAGAAAACAGCTAGCTTAAATTATAATAATATTTCAAATTTTTACTGTTTTGACTGTATTTTTGATTAAATAAATGCAGCCTCGGTGAGCAGAAGAGACTTTGAAAGGTGTGTCTGGGAAGCAGTCACTCACACTTTGATCGTCGTCGTTTCCCATCATGTGATCAGCTACATAGCAAACGCCGTCCACAGCCTCCTGGATCTCAGATCCCCAGTCTGGAGCCGCCCTGCTCTCTCTCAGGTCCTGTGTGGAGTCGTGTTTGCGGGAGCCGAACTGAATCTGAGGTCCTCTGTTGTTAAAGTGTCCCGGGGACGAGAGAGCCGAAGCTGAGGCCAGCAGCGCGGAGGCGGATGAAGACATGCCGGATCTGTGAGGAGCACCGAGGCCCAGCAGAGATGATCCGGGGTCCCGCAGACGGCGCTTCTGCCGCAGACACTGACAGGCCGAGTTTCCCCGTGGTCTCTGCATGAACAGCAGCGCTGGAAGTCTGACCAGGAACACCAGCTTGACCCAGTCCGGCATGCTGTGTGTGCTCGGAGAGCGATGGTGCACGTTCAGCACACACACACTGGTGATGATGGAGAAGGTCACCAGCACCATAGTGAACATCAGGTACTTCCCTATCAAGGGAACGTCCAGCGATGTGGGCGGCACGATCTTGGAGATCAGCAGCAGGAAGACAGTCAGCGCCAGAAGGACGGAGATGCACAGCGTCATCTTCTCGCCGCAGTCCGAAGGCAGGTAGAAGACCAGGATGGCCAGCGAGGTGATGAGCACGCAGGGGATGATCAGGTTGATGGTGTAGAAGAGCGGCTTGCGCTTGATGATGAAGTCGTAGGTCAGATCCACGTAGGTGGGGTCCAGAGCGCTGACCGTCCTCCGGCCCGGCAGAGCCAGGATGTCCCACTCGCCGCTGGGGGTGAAGTCGTCCATGCTGGCCACCTCGGACTTCAGCAGCAGGTCGATCTCGGTGTGATCGTAGGTCCAGGAGCGGAACTTGAGCGTGCAGTTCTGCAGGTCGAAGGGGAAGTGCTTGACCTCGATCTTGCAGGCGCTCTTGTAAATAGCGGGAGGGAGCCAGGCGATGCTGCCGTTGAACAGGACGATGGCGTTGGTGAAGACCGTCACCTCGTACGTCCCATCCGCACTGTGGAGCGAACAGAAGAATATCAGATATGTGACTACTACAAGGGCATTTTAAGCTAACAAACATACAGTATATTTAACAAATGTGACCCTGGAGCACAAAACCAGTCATAAGGGTCAATTTTGTGAAATTGAGATTTATACATC
>NW_015554070.1:146808-147385 GCF_001515605.1 Sinocyclocheilus anshuiensis
TGTATTGCTGGCTATTGCTACAAATATACCCCAGCGACTTAAGCCTGCTTTTGTGCTCCAGGGTCACAAATAAATAACTACATATATATATATATATATATATATATATATATTTATTTATTTAACATAAATATAACAAATAAAAAATAAAAAAAAACATTGCACCCCAATAGTTAATAGTTGAATGAAAATGTAAGGATAATTCTGCAGAATAGTCATGTAAACCTAAACAAGATTTATTGTCTATTTTGGAATTGGGGTCAGTGTTATTTTAATATTACTTATACTATTATAGTTTTAGTAATATTTTGATTTAGAGTTTTCATTTTAGTTACACTTTTATTAGTTTAATTATGTGCTTTTGTCATTTTTATAGATTTCTGTTTATTTTAAATATTACTTTTTAGGTTTAATTTATTTTATTTCGTTTTAAGTTTGAGCTCAGTTATATTAGCTTTTGTTTTTATACTTTATTTATTTTTTACTAATTTTGTTATGTGCTTTTGTCATATTCTTTTTTGTTTATTTTAAATATTACTATTTAGGTTTCATTTATTTTTATTTCAGTTTTAGTTTT
>NW_015554070.1:148669-152224 GCF_001515605.1 Sinocyclocheilus anshuiensis
ACACTCACTCTCTCACACTCACACACACACACACACACTCACACACACACACTCACACACACTCACACTCTCACACTCACACTCACACTCACACATATATATATATATATATAAACTGCACCCCCAATATGTAGTTTATTGAAAACATTAGGGTTAGGTTAGGGTTGTTTTTGACTTAGGGTCAATGTTATTTTATTATTAAAAAAAATTATGTTATAGTTCTTATTCATATTTTGAATAAGCTTTTGTTTTTACACTTTGTTTTCACTTTCTTTTGCTTTTATAATGTTATTATTTAAATATTAAATTTTGAATTTTAGTTTTTTTTTTCAGTTAGTAATTGTAGTGCTTCTTAAACGTAAACTAAAATAGATATATACATGTTGCCTTGGCAACAGGTTGAAATAAGTTAAAGTTTGTCAAATATATATATATTGTTTTTTTTCAATAGAAATTTTTTAATCATTTCAGTTAAAGAAAATAATGCTGTTTGGAGTTGAGCTGAGTGAACACTGCTGGCTGTTTGCTGGTGGCTCATTTCTTACAGGAGGTCAGTTTGTGGTCACTATCTCCTGCAGCATCTGGGTTTCTCTCATCAGAAACTCACTTGTTGTACAGCACTATATCAGGCAGCCAGATGTGTCTGGAGGGGATCCGGAGCTTGTCGATTCCCTCGTACTCCGCCGGGTCCCACGACAGCCGATAATCATTCCAGTTCTGCAGATAATATCGCAACTGTCTTATCATTTCATATATGAGCTTTCCCTCGCTCAGACAATTACACGCTCGATTAGCGGCGTGATGAATGGATGTGAGCGCACTGATTATTGGATAAATTCAAGATCAACCACAAGGACGCCAGAGCTGATGATGCTTTAATCGAGTAATAATTGACATCTGATGAGCCTCTGACACTGACCTGAGTGAGCCAGACGTTCGTCGTCATGATCTGCTCTCTCTCATTCTGGAAATAATAACACATAAGCACATCGCTGATGGAAACTCATATAATTTCTCACATTATGTAGAAATGTCTTTTCAGCAGCGTTAGATCTGTATTGGTTTATATTAGTGACCGATGACCTGGTGTTTCTCAGCTCATGTTGTATTTCTGCCGTATTTGACACACATTTCAGGAACTTTCATTACTAATGCGCTGATGGTTTGATCAGGGAGGCATCAGGACTGAGAAACGCTGTCAAAAACACAACATGATATTTCACGGGACACACATCAGTTTTAAGTGGCTGGTTGTGGAATCAAATGTGAATGAACGTATCAATATCTGTCTGTTTAGGCCTCACGACTGATGGAAATCATTAGAAAACTTTTTGGCCATTGAAATACACTACAGAAGCATAGATATTGAGATTTTGAAGGCTGTGGAGGTCTGGTTTTGACTCACCACACTGATGAGCTGTGCCAGAGAAACCTGCAGGAGGACCGTCACTCTCTCGGTCCGGTTCAGCGCCGGCCGGATCAGTTTATTATAGCGCTCTTTACCCAGCAGCCAGTTCATCAAGCGCTCCTCAGAGTCCGCACAGAGTCCACCTGCAGACCGCCAGAAAACACCTCAGACCACACGACCAGACTCATGCATGAAACAGCCGCTCCGGCAGCTCGCTTGGGTTATAAAACACAAAGATGGTGACAATTACCAACAGAAATGCTGCATTATGATTTTCAGTCGAATGCACTTGTTGTACATGACGACTAATTAGCCGAGATGCTCCGTTAGAAAGAGAGAAAGATGCTGAACCCCTGGTGAAAACTGAAAAAATCTATTCTAACAAAAATGCATGTGCTAAGAACATTGAAAATATTATTTCTGAATGTTCAAAATGTCCAGGTTGTTTTCAAAAGGTTTTTTCTTGGATATATAAACATTTAGGAAATATTGCACTTTTTCATTTTGCAAACATTATGGGAACGTTAATCTGAATGTTCTGAAACATAAAAAAAAAAAAAACGTTAGACAAATGTCCAACTAAAACATTTCAGAAAAAAAACAAACAAAAAAAACATTCTATGAATAATTTATAAATAAGGGATATACAGCTGTGGTCAAAACTTTACATACACCTCGCAGAATCTGCAAAATGTTAATTATTTACAAAATGCAATCTTCTGAATTTGAAAAGCAGGGTAAATTGTACTTATTTTGTCTTCTGGGAAATATAGTAAGTCTCTTCTGGAGCTTCTGAAGGACAGTACTAAATGATTAAATATGATATTTAAACAAAATAAGAAAAAATGACACATCTCTATTCTGTGCAAAAGTTTTCACCCCCCCCCCCGGGCTCTTAATGCTTGGTTTCTCCTTCTGGAGCATCAGCGAGCATTTGAAGCTTCTGTAATAACTGCGTTTGAGTCCCTCAGTTGTCCTCAGTGTGAAAAGACGGATCTCAAAGTCATACAGTCATTGTTGGAAAGGGTTCAAATAAAAAAAACAAAGAATGGGCAAGAGCCGGGGGTTTTTCTGGAGAACAGCAGGCAGTTTAACTGTTCGTGAACAACTATCACAAAACATGAAAACAGTCATGGATCATCAAGGTAATAACACACAGTATTAAGAATCAAATGTTTGAATGGTGTCACGTTTATAAAATCAGATATGGACTATATGTAAACATCTTTTATGTAAAATATCTTATTCTGGACGATGCTAAATAAATAAAAAAATAACATGCATTTGTATGATCCCTCTTATTTTGGTAAAATAATTCAGATTTTTGTATGTTTTGACCACAACTTTATAACGTTCAGAGAACATTATTTAAGACCAGATAATTATTAACATCACTAGAAGAGCATGAAACAGTCTTCATCACACGTAATGCCAAGGAGGTTCTTGAAATACATTTTACTAACAAAGTCCATAAAACCCCAGACGTCTGAATTATTACAGCTGTGATATGGTGGATATTCCTGTTCGTCTGATCATGTGGATCAATATCAAAATCAAACAAAACTCTATTTGAGTATGAAGATGTTTATTTCGTCACAATCAAACAAACATGATCCATCCAGGAATAGTGAGAGGGATAATTCAACATGAATGGACAATATATATATATTAAATAAATGATCATAAATAATATTAATAATGAATACATGATACATAAACATAAATAAAATATCCCGTCTGCACTCTGAATAAAGACAAAAAACCCTAAAATAAATATAAAATAGACCTAATAATTCATCTTTTGGATGCAGTGGTCTAATACTATCTGTCACTGTAGCAATTACACTCTCAGAAAAAAGGTACAAAAGCTGTCACTGGGGCGGAACCTTTTCAAAAGGTACACTTTCGTACCTTTTAGGTACTAATATGTACACTTTAGGTACTAATATGGATTCTTTAGGTACTAATATGAACACTTTAGGTACTAATATGGATTATTTAAGTACTAATATGTACACTTTAGGTACTAATATGGATTCTTTAGGTACTAATATGTACACTTTAGGTACTAATATGGATTCTTTAGGTACTAATATGTACACTTTAGGTACTAATATGGATTCTTTAGGTACTAATATGTACACTTT
>NW_015554070.1:153294-167703 GCF_001515605.1 Sinocyclocheilus anshuiensis
TTTTAAAATGTAATTTATTGTGATTTCAAAGCTAAATTTTTATCATCATTACTCCAGTCACACGATCCTTCAGAAATCATTATAATATTCTGATTTGCTGCTCAAAAAACATTTATTATTATTATGATGTTGAAAACAGCTGAGTATAATTTTGTCAGGTTTCTTTGATGAATGGAAAGTTCAGGAGGGCCGCATTTATCTGAAATATAAATCTTTTGTAACATTATAAATGTCTTTATCATCACTTTTGATCAATTTAAAGCATCCTTGCTAAATAAAAGTGTTAATTTCTATAATTTATTTTCCAAAAAAATAAAAATTATACTGACTCTAAGCTTCTGAATGGTAGAGTGTATAATGTTACAAAAGCTTTTTATTTCACATAAATGCTGATCTTTGGATCCTTCTATTCATCAAAGAATCCAGAAAAAAATGTACTCAACTGTTTTAAATATTGATAAAAATAATAATAATAATTAAAAAAGGTTTGTTGAGCAGCAAATCAGCATATTAGAATGATTTCTGAAGATCATGTGACACTGAAGACTGGAGTAATGATGCTGAAAATACAGCTGTGCATCACAGAAATTATTTAAAAATATATTCAAACAGAAAGCAGTTATTTTAAATAGTAAAAATATTTTGGTTTTAAATAATGCCAAAATATATGGTTTTTGCTTTGGATCAAATAAATGCAGGCTTGGTGAGCAGAAGAGACTTCATTAAAAACATTAAAGAGAATTACTGTTCAAAAACTGTTGACTGGTAGGTTATATAGATTACAGAAATGTTATATTGTAATGTTATATGTAATATATATATAAAACATTTCTGTCCCCCTCACTTCTGAAATGATGGCTACGCCCCTGACTTTGGGTACTAATATGGATTCTTTAGGTACAAAGTTGTGCCTTTTAAAAACGTACCGCCCCAGTGACAGCTTTTGTACCTTTTTTTTCTGAGAGTGTAGTTAGTAGATCAAGACTCATGTGCAAACAGATTCTTTGCAAATATGCAGTTCCATCTTTTCATAGCAGTCATATAAATAATGCTGAGACGCTGTGTTTTCTTTGGCATGATCTGCCAAATCTGACTCAGGACAACACTCAAAGGAGTTTTTATAGGCTTCTAATAGAATTAATATTTATTACAAATCATTCCTACCAAGTTTCTGACCAAACGGTCAAATTAATTGTCAGTGTGCTTCATCATCACACAGCTCAATGCACGCGGACACGCTTAATGCTGCATAAAGGACTCATCACTGAGACTTGCAGCTCTAATTGTGATTCATTCATATTAATGAGCAGTGATCTGTGTTAATTAGAGACACCCAGAGCTACACTGTAAGCACTCTCTTTATAATGCTGATTGAAGAATCACGAAACTCGAGAAACAAACAGCAGACGCACAGGAACAAACACAGCTCCGATTCAAAGTGATGCCGTGAAGCACGTAGGACATTACCAGGGTCCCAAATAAAAATATTGGATAATATTAATTGTATATTTGTAATATATCATATATTGTCATTTAGTGCTGTAACCCACAGTCATAATAAAGCCACTACAACAGTCACATATTTTGTGTCTTTTAAATTACACAACTACCAAGCTGGATTATTACAGTTAAGTACGACAAAAACCAAAACCATAAACAAAACAAACCTTCATTATTGGAAATAACAACCTGTACTAAAATATGAAAAATGTAACTTATTTTATTTCAGCATTTCCAAGGCAACATTTCTCATTTAGTTTAACTTAATTGACTAAAATAGCTCAAACTGAAAACAATAAGAAGAAATCAAAAAAATGTAAAAAACAACAAACTTACTAAAACTTTAATTTCAAATAAAAGCAAATAAAAATCATTCAAAAGTTAAATATATGCAGAAGTCTTCGGACATTCGTATTTTCGTAATAAGTCAGTTATTTCTATCTTTTGCTGTAGTGTGTATATCAGTTTACATTTCATAACATTTCTTTTGCCATTAATTGTAATAATGCAGAGATTTTTGTCTGACAGCAGCCGTATATATATATATATATATATAAAAACAGCATCTCGATGATACTGAAATAACACTACAAAGCAGCCACTTCTGAGGTATAATAGGCAAATAAAAACGCCAGAGCCTGAACTCCTGTTACTATCTTTATTGTCTTCAGTATTTAGGGTTACTGTCTCTCTAAATCCTGTAATGTATTAAGTGGTTTAGTTCTGATGAGGACAAATCCCATTCATACATGCATGCTCCCAGTTCAGATACAGTAAATACATATGCAGAGGAAAATCCAGGTCAGTTACTGTACGTTTCTCACGCTCTTCATGCAGTGACACTTCACACATTACAACACAGAACAGAACATCTCCACCCACAGTCACCCTGAAGCACTGCTGATCTGCTGACAGTGAGAGTCTCACTCAGATCCCTAAAGCAGATCTACCGGATCCTCTCATCCACAGGTCCTCCTCATGCAGTCTGCAGCCTCAGAGCAAACATCTGGACACATGCAGGTCCTTTCACGGACACACAGACCCTAAATGAGCATGCAGCCAGTGTGAGATTGGTTAAGTGTTTCATGACCGCAGGCTGTCCTCAGAGGCACACAAAGACATGACCTCAAACGGCACTGTGTGTCACTGACTTCTTAAAGGTGCAGAAAGCTGTGTTTGCTTTCAACGTCAGTCCAAATATCACTAGTGTTTTGGACGGTCATCAGCCTGAGCACATGAGGTTTAGCTGAAAAGCTGTTCTTTTTCATATGCATTTTTCTCTGTTTCATTCTACACATTCATGTAATGGAATTTTTTGGGATTCTATAACAACAAGTGTTGTTTGGACATTTTATTTTCCACTCTGTTCATTGAAAATGATCTGGTCTTTAATAATGTTCTCAAAACGTTAGCACAAAAAAACATTACTTATAAGTTGTTCATGGAACTTTTTTTCTGAAACATTTCAGTTGAATCTAACACATTTTTTAAATGTTACTATTTGTTTCAGAACGTTTAGAGAGTGTTCTATGATCAACTGGAATATTCATTTAACCTTCACATAACCAAGAAAAAAAAAAACTTTGAAAAACATTCAGAAATAGTGTTTTCATAACTAAATGGGAACGTTGGTGAAACATTTCTGTTAGCTGGGTTGAGTCTGTAGCACTTATATTGTTTGGTGTTTTATTTATGCTTTGTAAAGTGTCTTGTGCACTTGCTGAATGTGGTAAATCCAGTAAATATATCATTATGATTGTTATGAATATTAAACTGTGACAGAGCTGGTCACGTGATCTCATCATGGCGGCTCATGATTAAAACAGCCTTATCAAAATCTCATATAACTGATCTTATGTAAATATACATCACTTTAATGATGCTTCTCAAAAGTGCCACCAATTTCGTTTTTATTTAGCAATAAATAAACGTAGTGTGCCTTTAAATAGCTGTGTAAGAAGATGTCTTACTCAAAAACACACAGAGAATGTAGTGTCTTTAAGCAGTTAAATCCGAACATTTATTTGCATGGTCTTGGCATCCTAGGAAAGCAACGACAATCACGTTTTCTCACAATTTTACAACAGCAATAAATCAGGAAAGCGCCGGAAGACATTTCTAAAGCAAAAGCAACAGGGTTTAACTTCTGCGACTGAAGAGTGGCATCATAACTACAGCACTGCCGGCAGACTGAGCTCTTTACTTACTTCGGATGAGAGAGAATGCGCACAGGAGGACGGTGAGCGTCATGGTGATCTTCAGTCCCATTCCGCCTCATAGATCGCGATACAGAGCAGAAGCGCACTGAGGATGAGGATGAGGAGGATGGAGCGCTCGCACCCGCAGCACGAGCAGCGCGGATCATCCAGGACTCGCTCCCGTACCGCCGACACACACACAGACGCGCTCCTCTGCGCCTCCCTGCCTCTCACAGCAGACCGGGGCTAGTTGTCACAATGTTTAGGTTGAGTTTTGAAAGTCAGGTTTGTGCAGGCAAGGTCTCGGCAAACAAAAAGCAAATGTCTGTTTTAGCGTTATTGACCAGTTAAAAAAGTTAATTGAACACGTGACCATCTGTGACAACATGCCCCAGTTGCTCTATAAATGCCACGTTGTCAATAGAACACCTCATTAAACAGCCTCGTGTAGACCACAATCTGAACAGTGACACAGTTATGAAAAACAAGCTGCAAAACATGTAAAGGGTGAAAACTGATACTGTAATGAATAAACAGGCTGTCTGACCTCCATCCATCACGCCTGTCTTTTACATCCCTCTCTTTCCTCTCTCCATCAGTCAGGAGCCAAACCCAACTAAACTGGACTTGTGGCAGTTTTAGAATAAAAATAAGTACCACAGTGCACAAAATTACTCAAATTTTAGTGGCAAAGCAACTTGTAATAAGATAAAACTGTATAGAAGAAAACATGTCCACAATGCAAATTATAATGCATGAAGTAGTTCCATATTTTGCATTTTACAAATAGACCAGAACGAAGGATAAACGCATTGAACGTTTATTTCAATAAATATCTGGAAGAATTCTTCTCTTTCTGTGTTCAGAAAGAGGGGGAAGTCGTGGCCTAATGGTTAGAGAGTCGGACTCGTAACCCAAAGGATGCGGGTTTGAGTCTCAGGTCTGGCAGGGATTGTAGGTGGGGTGAGTGAATGTACAGCGCTCTCTCCCACCTTCAATACCACGACTGAAGTGCCTTGAGCAAGGCACCGAACCCCCAACTGCTCCCCAGGTGCCACAGCATAAATGGCTGCCCACTGCTCCGGGTGTGTATTCACTGCTGTCTGTGTGTGCACTAAGGATGGATTAAATGCAGAGCACTAATTCGTAGTATGGGTAACCATACTTGGCCACATGTCACTGTCATGTCACTTCAGATCCCGAAATGAACACTATCACTCATTTTCTCTCCTCTCTCGAACCGGAATCTGCTGGTGCAGATCATTCACAGGCTCAGAGTTCGGGCTAAACTCTCTCAAGGTCTGCTCTGTGTGTGTTTGTGGAGCAGAGAGATTGAAACCGCTGATGTTCTCTCAGTCAATCTCACCCGAGCTGATTTATCTCTCAGCCGCTCTGCTGAAGGAATGGGGAAGAGGTTCTTTGAGGAACCAAAAATAGCTCTTATATGGCATCATTATAAGAGTGTACAGTACTCTCAACATTTTAGATTCTCTCTGTTTGCACGTTATCGATGGTTTTCTGTCCTGTGTTGACGTATATTCTGGATTTATAGAACTGAGAGGCTCATCAATAGCCAATAGGCTTTAATTACTCCAGAGACAAGAACACTGATTCGCTGCTTATCATTTGGAGCTGGTTTTAGGGGGAGGGACATTAACATTCCGGAGCATTTGATTGGACAAAAATCATCAATATTTTTGGTGTTTATTTGTCATCTGCTGCTATGATTTTACTTCATATTTGTAATATTTGCTTAATTTAGTCAACTTTTAGGAGCATATGCATGACCTGAATGTTAACAGACGTGGACTAAAAGCCATAAAGACCTCATAAAATTAGTTTATGTAAGAAAACAGACGAAAATTGTCCATGTGCATGGAAGAGAAATGACTAATCAGAGAACTGCTGCTGTAGCAGAGCTGTGGCTGCGTGGACGTTCAGAATGAGATATATATATCAAACGGGCAGTTCATTACCTCGAGTGCTTGGCTCCTATAGCAGAGACAGCAGCATATACAGAGATATTGATTAAAGCCTGAGCAGGAAAATCCACACGTACAGCATGTGATGGGATGAACACGCGTCTGCAGCGAGGATTGCACTGTGTTTATGACGTTAAAATAGATTATGTGATCAATAAAGACGATATACATACTGTGTGTGTGTGAGTGAGTGTGTGTGTGTGTGTGTGTGTGTGTGTGTGTGAGAGAGTGTACAGGTTTATATATCCTGGTGGGGACTTAAACCTGACAACACACAGACTCATGGGGACTCGTGTCACGGTGGGGACCTAAATTGTGGTCCCCACGGGTACAAAAGCTTATAAATCATACAGAATTAAGTTTTTTTAAAATCTAAAAATGCAGAAAGTTTCCTGTGAGGGGTAGGTTTAGGGGTAGGGTTGGTGTAGGGCAATAGAATATACGGTCTGTACAGTAGAAAAACCATTATGCCTATGGAGAGTCCCCACAAGGATAGCTGACCAGACGTGTGTGTGCGTGAGTGTGAGAGTGTGTGAGTGTGTGTGTGTCTGTGTGTGTGTGTGTGTGTGAGAGAGAGTGTGTGTGTGTGTGTGTGTGTGTGTGTGTGATTACTGTAATAGATGTACAGCAGCAGTGATAATCCTGCGAGGTGATAGCGACTCATTCAGTTCCTGATCAAATATGACTGACATGTATTTGAGAAGTAAAGAGGTACTGCTTAATTGTAAGCATGTTAATGATTTATTTCATTTATGAGCACAGATGAGCGCAGGCTCCTTCTCAGTCCCAAACGACCCTCAATATATTAGATCGGCTTCCATTTACGGCTTAGATTTATAGCTGGATTATTAATGTTGAATTTATTGTTTAAATTGTAAATTAATTTGTGTCCTTAATTTCACGTAAAAGAAATGGATTCGATGAATTATGTGTTGTGGTTTTATTTGGTTAATCTCACTCTAAAGCATTGCATTATGTTTGATAAATTGCAGAAATCAATATTGTACAGCAACATTGGAAATGATATTAACATTTGAGCAATGACTAACTTTGACTCTTTGTTTCCATCGTGTTATGCATCCTGTTTATTTCTGTGTCATTGTGTAAATATTGAAGTAAATGAAGTCTGGTGTTGACAGTGATAGAAATGATTCCTGAAATTACAACCCAACACTGTCTGAAAAAAAAATGTGCAAAGACCCATGTACCTTATTTAACCCTAGAAAGTGCATATAGATAAAATTTTTGCATGCATATTTATTTTACATACCATATAAAAGTTCTGCATATTCATGCTGTTGTATATATGAGTCTAGAGATCTGAAAAATCTTTAAGACGTCTCCGTTCCAAACCACTAAATTAAATGAGCTTAGTCTCTTAATAACTCTCTCTCAAAGTGAAAACACTGATGTGCACTTCATATTTCTTAATGTCCAGCACTCTCTGCTCTATTATTGTGTTAATTTGCTCTCTATTCTCACCTGTCTGATCATGATTAAAGCTCTCTTCTGCATCTGAGATGGATGGATCCATTAGGCCTTTAACGGGTTTTGCTGAATCACACTGATGGGCCGAAAAGCAGCGCTCATGAAGAGCAGAGACACTTCAACCAAAGCCCTATGACATATTAATTTACTTGAACTGCCTGCCTGTCAAGAAATAAAATGAATTTCACAACATGTTTTATTTGAAACAATTAAAATATAAGACTGCATATTCTCTATTGATCATTTTAATCGTTAGTGCATTATTATTTTAATAGTTACTATTATTGCATACTAAAACGGCACATTTTATCTTTCATTTATTACTTTAAATTAATTTATTTTTAATTGTTTTAAAATTTAAAAAAATATAATATTTTATTTAAAATGTGTACATTTTATTTAATAATTTAAAAATAAATTTGACATATTTAAAAAAATATTTTACACATTTTCCTAAGTTTATTTTTATATTTTAATATTCTCTTCATGTGTTTGTGACATTTGAAAGTCACCATTTAGCAGACGCAGGTTTTGGAGGATTGCAGGCACAGTCCCGATTCATACAGATCATTCATGAGAGTCTGTCTATCATTAACAGGCCTGTAAACTGGTTTCTATTTGACATCATTCATCGTACTGAGTCAATCAATCTCTCTGAAATACAAACGTAAAATACATTTAAACGTGTGAGCGTGTGTGCATGCAGATGCTGTTTGAAGAATAATGGGGTTCAAATAACACTGAATTTCCACTGATTTTCATAATATGGACAAAAAACACATTCTCCAAATATCTTCATTTGTAGTTCATAGAAGAAAGAAAGTCGTGTAGGTTTGGAGTGATATAAAAGTGAGGAAACGATGGCAAAAATTATTTCTGAGTGAGCAATTCCTTTAAGATTAAATAAGAATCTGCTTCTGTTTCGAGTTCCTTTTTGTTCTAAATCAAGAGTTTATAGACCAAATAATAGCTGGAAATGTCCCATAATGACAAAATCTTCCGTCTTCAAGGATGTTCTGTAAGACCTCACAAAGTATTTTACAGCGGTTCGTTCTGAAGGCAAATGCAGCAGTGTTTAATGCTCATACTGACTCCAGCGCGCTGAACAGGAGCGTCACACCAGGCTATTAGAAATTATAATACAACCAGTAAAATTGTTACAAGTCCGCTGCATTCATGGAGAGCATTTATCTCTGTGGAAATGGTGACAGAATCACTATAAGAGGCAGTTAGTGGTGTGAGTGCAGTTTTACAAGACCGGCACGAGGGTCAAGGACAGAACAGAAGCCTTCAAAACAACAGAAAAAACAGCATCATGATCTGGAAGTGAGTTCAAGAGTAAATCACTAAACCATTGACATGAGGAATGCATGCCCTTGAGTGAGCCACGTTAAACAGAGACCATCAATAATCACCTGCAGCGTTTGTAAAGCACTTATCAAAATATAAACCATGTTTTTAAGTCCTTTAAATGTTCAAATGTTCTCTCTGAAGCTTCAATATAGTGTTGGGCTCCGACTTCAAGTCTGTTAGATATTACAGCACAATAAACACAAAATGTTATATAAGACTGAATTATACAATTGTGATTTAATCACATATCGTAAAACATTCACATGAGATTACAGCACAATATTTTAATCCAAATCTCAATCCCTGCGTTGTTAATGGTCCTAGAAGTGGAAAAATGAAGTAAATAATTTAAAGAGGAGATAGATTTACAGATCAGTTTCTCCTCAGAGAGTTTGAGTCAGTCGAACTCTACATGAACTTTGGATGCATGCAAATATCACTGTAAATCATCAGCTGTAAGCAGAGGACACTAAAGAACTGCTTCACCCCAAAAAAACAAAACATATATATATATATATATATATATATATTTTTTTTTTCTTCTTTCTTTTCCCTTTTTTTCCTTTTATCAGGCCCGGTTCCAGAATTAAATCACTGACAGTGCTCTCACGTGTATTTTTGTCCTGTGCATTTGCTGTGGTTATCACTGTGTCAATCATTGCTATTTTGAGAGTGAATCCAGCATAAATATGCAGATGTCAATCCCGAAACTTTGCAGCGTGTATGTAACCGAAAAACAAAAGTTTCATACAAATTCTGAATGGATTATAGGCTAAAGCGCGCTCCCTTCATAATCATTAAAAAACCATCACTCATCTTAGTTCATCGCGATCTCACAAAGTTCTATTATAATCAATGAAGCTCTTATTTACATCGCATCTGCACTTTGCTATGAGATAATTCACGAGCGTACAGAACTTTAGGTTACTAACGTAACCCCGGTTCTCTGATAACATGAAGTGAGGTATCTATTTTAGATATTCTAGATTATACCTCTCTGACCCAACTCAAGTGGCTAAAGCAGATCAGTATAGTCTGAAAAATTTGACACTAAATGGAATTACCCAAGTGCTTAATGAATAACTTGTCCACTCGCTCCAAGGACTGAGTGGGCAAATGAAGGTTCTGTCACATCCAGAACCTCACAAAGGTGTGTGGGGAAGTCCAGTTAGCTGCCGCACATATTTCCTGAATAGAAATGCCCTTAAATAGAGCCCAGGACGTAGCTATCCCTCTAGTAGAGTGAGCTCGTAACTCCATTGGGGGCTCTATATTCACGTTATTGTAACATAACATGATCGCCTCTACAACCCAGTGTGAGAGGCGCTGATGGGAGACAGGCTTTCCCTTAAAAGAGTCAGCCCACGAAACAAAAAGATGATTGCTCTTGCGAAGTGCACTGGTTCTTTGTACATACATTTGTAGAGTCCGCACCGGACATAAACAGTGTAGCCGCTCTTTCTCAGAACCTGAGAAGGGTGGCGGATGGAAAGCAATCAGATCCACTGATTGACCTGAACCAGAGTGATAGAAAACTTTAGGCAAAAACGCTGGATTAGTCCTAAAAGTTACCTTCTGACCACCCGGAATGAACATCATACATGAGGAGTGGACCAATAACGCGTGCAGTTCACTCACCCTTTTTGCAGTAGTAAGAGCGAGTAACAGAGCAGTCTTTAAAGACAGCAGCTTTAAGGAGATGCTCTCAATGGGCTTGAACGGGGATTTGGATAGCGCAGCGCTCCTCTCATAAATCGGCAAACGAGAGGATGCTGGCCTATAGTACCCAAGTCGAGTTCTATATGGCATGCCGAGATAGTGGCCAAATAAACCTTAACCTTGGAAAAGGCTCTACGCTTGTCTAGGAGGTCTTGCAAGAAACATAGTACGTCCGAAATCGAACATAAATAAGGGACGACGTTTCTTTCTGCACACCAACACTCCCTATTTGATACTGTATAAAGAACGTGTAGACGCGGCCCTCACGTTCTGAATTGTCTCAATGACCTTAGAAGGTAAACCAGCTGCATTTAAATTCAGCCTCTCACGGGCCAGGCCCAGAGAGAAGGGGTGGAATATCTCGCTTCGTACTTGAGAGAGAAGTCCCACAGTCTCCCCGGCCAGTATGGTGCTATTAGAATCATCATATGACCGCGCTCTCGTACTCTCCGTAATGTCGACTCGATTAGGCTCAATGGGGGGAACGCGTACAAAAATGCATCTGGCCATTCGTGGGCTAGAGAATCCACACCCAACGGTGCATCGTCGCCCGCTAGAGAGAAGAAAACACACAATGCGAAGAGATCTACGGCAGCTCGACCAAATCTCTGCCATATCATCAGAACCACTTGGGGATGAAGTCTCCCCTGTTCATTATTCTTGGAACATGCGTAGCGCGCAACGACAGGAGGTTTGTGCTGCCCCACATTATTAGCTTCTTCGCTAACATGTGAAGTTTGCGAGAGCGTATGCCACCCTGCCGATTTATATAGGCTATCACCGTTGTATTGTCCATTCTCACCAATACATGATGATTCTTGAAAAATTGCACAAAATGTCTCAGAGCTAGAAACACTGTCAGTAGCTCTAGAAAATGTATGTGCTCCTCCCTCAGTGCCGGAGACCAAAGTCCTCTCACTGTTCTGCCCTCGAACACAGCTCCCCAGCCCGTGAGGGAACGTCCGTTGTCACCACTTTCCTCGAAACGACCGGAGCCAGAGGCCATCCTGTCCTCAGAAATGATGGGGCTCTCCAGTGACGGAGAGCGCTCATGCATTCTGGTGAGACGCGCACTCTGCGGCTGAGACAGCTCCTGGAGCGGATGCCTCGTGTCGCCGCCCAGTTCTGAAATTCCCCCATTCGCAGTAGTCCCAGGGGGAACCGGAGAGAGACTGTATAATCTGAGAGAGACTGTATGCAGCAGCAAAATGCCTCGATGCGCTCCTCTGACAGAAAAACTTGAAACGCCACTGAATTCAACCTGAGACCCAGGTAGATTATCTCCTGTGATGGGGTCAGGCAGCTCTTTCTCTGGTTTATCTTGAAACCTAGTCTCTCCAGATGAGTCACCAGTGTATGTGCCTCGAGCACTGCTTGTTGCAGGCATAAAATACAGCAGAGACATTAATGTGTGCTGCACATTTCATGTGAGTCTTGCTCTTGACTTGGTTTTGAACTTATCGATCTCATTAGGAGATGTAATAAAGCCTGACATTGAGACAGAGTCGCTCAGGTCGCGTCCTTCACTCCAGTCCGACTCGCTTTGATGTTTCTTGTCACTCGGACTGTGTCTCGCCAATCTTGAGGTGAATTACCTGGTTGCTTGACTCCTGGACGCCGTCTAGTCTTAAAATGTGTCTGTCCTTATACAATCTGTCCATTAGCGCAGTGCTGAATGATGTCAGGATCGTTAAAACAGGCTCTTTGTGGTGCTCCAACTTTAGACTGATAGTCTGTGTGATTCACGAGCGTCTCATCAGTATCTGTCCTGCAGAGAGATGCTGGATGAAGTTATTCAGAGTCCACAGAAAAACACATGCAACTGGAGCTCCGGCTTCAGGAGGTTCAGTATAACACCAGAACAAAATAAGCTACAGCACTCACTCACTCACTCAATCAATCAATCAATCAATCAATCAATCAATCAATCAATACCTTTATGTTTCAAGGAATTATTTTGCATGTATCTGTCCTAAATCAGAATCTACAGTCGTTCACGTCAACCTACACATATTAAATGGAACATTTATTAAAGAAACAATTTTCCTGCTGTTGATTGGACCTGCTTAAAGTGAGTGAGAGAAATAATTTTAAAAACCTAGACAATTTTTTACAATCTTTATCAATTATCCCATATTTTTATAATTGAATTAATTATTTATCAAGTAAAATTGTATATAAATATTACTGAAAGCTCAGGTAATGCTACTGAATTTTTAGTAGGTGAAATAAAAAAGAGTATATTTGTATTATCTGATGAAATAGCAATCTGAATATTTTTTCAAAGACATCTATAAACTGGCAGTCAAATGTTTTATTTATTTATTATTTATTTATTTTGTTGAAAGAAGTCTCTTCTTCTCATCAAAACTGCATTCACTTGATCTAAAATACAGTAAAAACAGTGATATTGTGAAATATTTTTAAAGTTTCAAACAGCTATGTGAATATGTGTTAAACTGTAATGTATTTCTGTGATGCGCAGCTGTATTTTCAGCATCCAGCATCCAGTCTTCAGTGTCACATGATCTTCAGAAATCATTCTAATATGCTGATTTACTGCTCAAGAAACATTTCTGATTATTAACAATGTTGAAAACAGTCGTGCTGCACAATATTTTTTGTGGCAACTGTGATGCATTTTATTTTTCAGGATTCACAGATGAACAGAAAGTTCAAAAGAACAGCATTTATTTGAGATAGAAATCTTTTGTAACATTATAAATGTCTTTACTGTCACTTTTGATCAATTTAATGCATCCTTGATGAATAAAAGTATTAATTTCTTTTTTATTTTTCTGTTTTTAAATGTACTTACTCGAAACTTCTGAATGTTAGTGCATACAGTTTCCACAGAATTATTCAGAAGCACAGCGCCAGTGTCCCAGAGCTGTCTGGCCGTCAGTATAGTGTGGTTTGTCTGGTTTTCTGTGTGTGGTGTGGACTCAATGCTGTGAGATTGGATCTGTCCTGCGCTCTCAGACTCCTGATTACCAGCTGCTTTCTGTTTGAGTCGCTGTGAAGCGCTCTTCATCTCATCTCATCTCATCTCACCATATGTTCCTCCTGCTTCTCATTACTGTACCTGTGAAAACTCACTGAGAGAAACAGCTTTCGTCTCAAAGACACTAAACTTCTTTACATTTATTTTCTTCCCCTCTAAAAGCACAAAGCACAGAGATGATATCAGTAAAATAGAAAATACTGTAAAACACTATAAAACATTTCCACCTATTGCAGCTTAAAGACTTCAGTTCACTTGCTGCCTTACATTTTTAAGTATAATCAGCTTGGTTGTTCAAGCCATTTCAACTTAACATACATCACACCAACAAAACAAATCCAGCTGAATTTCATGTAAAATGTTGAAATTGTTAAACATATTTTGTTAAAGTAAAGTTAAAACTTAAGTTGCCATGTCTTACTGATCATATCATTTTTTAGTTATAAAGCAAATTTCTACTAGATTTTTTCTTATTTTAAAAGTCAAAGCTTGCCTGACAAATCACATTAACATACAGGAGTAAGAATACTAAAATTCCCATTTTTGTAAATAAATAGCAAAAACAATCATTTCACACTCTTATACTATTACATGTACTTCTGTTTTCTCATCATTGACATCAAATCTGCAGTAACTGTGAGCTTCTGAAAAAACAAGATTATTATCTTGAATGGTGCTTTTTTTGTGTGTTTATCAGTCATTTTTGGTGATTGAAATCACTGCATGATGAAACTACGTTGTATTTCACAAAAAAAGAACAAAACAGCAGAGGTTTAGACATGCATGTGAGTGAATCATGAGTGAATTTTCATCTTTAGATAAACTATTCCAGTAATACTTGAACAATATTGGAACAATGTGCAGAAAAGCGATCAGCGGATGCTGTAAATACTCTAGTATGTAAGTGAGCCACAGAAACCTGTTTACCGTCAACTATCTGTCCATTGGCCCCTATTATGGAGTATAATGTGATTTAACACAGACGCTTTGAGGGAGTCACGGGTCATTTGAAGAGAGCAGATGCTCTCAGCGTGAAGCTCTTGTTTCTGAAAGCAGAGAGGAGATACTGAACACACGCCACTTCTTCATCAGAGTCCAGCTGTCTCCAGAGAGACTCACACTGGCACACGGGCATTCAGAATGTGTGTGTGTGTGTGTGTCTGTA
>NW_015554070.1:168305-169913 GCF_001515605.1 Sinocyclocheilus anshuiensis
GTGTGTGTGTGTGTGTGTGTGTGTGTGTGTGTGTGTGTGTGTGTGTGTGTGTGTGTGAGCGTGTGTGTGTGGAGACAGAACCAGAACAAGAGCCAAACAACTATAAGAAAAGGGACATTTATTCACCCTATAAAGCTACTGGATCACATCTGATTTCTGACGCTCTAAATGATCAAACTCTGCTGTTTCACATACAATCTCCTCGTGTCTTCTGTCGTCTGATTGATAATTTAGAGTTTTTTATCCAGTCAAAGCTCTTTTAGTGTAATTGTACAAACGTCCAGCTTCAGCTGGAGCTTCTCATGTCAGATCTTGACTGATTTTGATCAAGTAAGCGTCAGAATAACTGCAGTAATATCTCCAGATGAACACTTACTGGACTGAAGCAGCTCAGCTTTACTTGATTCTCCATCAATCATGTTTTAGAGTCTCAAATCTGATCCTCAGGATCTTTTGAGGAGCGTTTGTTTCCAGAAGCTTTACTTTCACTGTTCCTCAGCGGAGGAATGATCTTCACAAGCCTCCAGAACATCTCACATCTTCTGAGGAGCCTTTATTTCTTCAGCTCTCAATCACTGCATTATATGTTTGGAGCATTTCAATCTCTTCTTACTGAGACAGATTACTGGAGATATAGAGCGACCGCTGATATTTAGATCATTTTATGTCAGCATCTGCTGTACTGTTAGAAAGATCTCATTCATTTGCATTACAAGCAGCAGAATTTCATCATATAAATATCAGCATCTGCACCATATTTTTGCTCAGTCTCGAGTCTCCATATTCTCACTGTATATGAGCAATAAAAGCCTGATGGAGCAAATATGATACAAAATATAAATGCAAACTATTTTAAGTCTAAAGGTTCAATAAACTGTTCCATTTCACAAAAGTAGATTTGTCTGACTATTATTTTATATTTCAGGGTTAAAAGAGAAAGAAACTGTAGGATTTTGGTTTCATATTGTCTTTTCAGCTTTGCTTGTACACAAAAGCCTGCAGTAAGCGTGCTTTGAGCTGATGTGCTTGTGTTTTATGCAGATGAGGAGGTTTTATATGAAGCCGGTGTCTGTCGTTGGCATCGTCTTTGTTCTTTCCTCCATTGATCTCTCTGTCCTGTTCTCTCTGATTGCTCTCCTGTAAGTCCTGACTAAGCTCTTGCAGCTTCTCGTCTCTGATTTAAGCCAGCTCTGTCCTCTTAGCTAATTGACTTAAGCCAGGTCTGCGTTGCCCATGGTGGGTCTGACGGGCCGCTCCAGGCCTCATAAACTGCATTAGCTGTAGAACTGATGGATTGCCAGAGCAGCTGCTGCTCCACAGACTGGCTGGATGTTCAAGACAGAAAAACACGCGCTTACTATTTAATTCTGTGCCGTGTATAATGCACACTGCATGCTATTTTGAAGAAATACTAAGTGAGGCAGTACAGGATTGCCAAGTCATGAAACTCTAGATGGCGCAGGCTGATGGGTCGTTAACGCAAACTGATGATATTCACAGTGTTCAACGACTTGTCACAAGCTGATTGGTTAATGTTGCATACACAGCCAATGAGCTTGTTGCTTTACATTTAAATGGCTGATTAGCATTCGCTTGAGCATTGCAGCG
>NW_015554070.1:170069-172569 GCF_001515605.1 Sinocyclocheilus anshuiensis
ATTGCAGCGTGCTTTAGAGTTCCTCTGAAACCCTCCACCTCCCCCAGCTCCACCTGTATAGATCTGCTACAGGTTATTTTATACGCTATTTGTGCAGCAGCAGTATGTCTTAAATCTTCACAGCACCATATCGGCGTATGTATTGGCAGGAGCAATCTATAATCATATAATCTGGCTGCATGATTAAATAAAGAGAGAAAAAAAAACGGAATGCATTGTATTGTGGGATACAGTATGTCGTCTCTGTAAGCTCTGTTGTATATTTGGAGTAGTATGATAGTATGCTGTTCCAAACAGATGGATTGCTGCTGTGGTTTACGCTCAGACTCACTCTAGAGCAGCATGAGAGAAGCTCTGACAGATCACAGACACACACGCAAACACCAGCCCATGTCATCCGTGAGCATAGCAAACAGACTTTGGCACTGGATCTGATTATGGCTGTGTTTACTAGGTTAGAGACGGACCCACTGGCCCACATTGATGCGCTGATAAACATTATTCAATCACAGCGTCCCAGTGCACTGCGTTATTCCATTAGCCAGCTGCAGTGCTCAGACACACATGCCCAGAGCAGTTTCACCAAGCCATTAACGCTCCGTATGCATCATAACACAAGCCATAGATTTGGTTTCGCTTCACCTGAAGGTTTGCAGAATATTTGTGATGAAGCTTCATGTTCTGTGAGCCACATGAAGAGAAAGAGCTTAAATCAAGCTGATGAGAAACTGTGGTTGATTACAATGGAGTTGCTAAAATTAAGATTTAGGATAAGGTTGTTGTGGTCATTTCTGCAGCTTATGTCCGATACGAATGTTGTTTTGTTGCAGCTTGTGTGGAGCAGCTAAACTTTTAGAAATTGCATTTACATATTAGTGTCTCTCATGAGTGTCATAAAAGCACTTAAATATTGTTTTTCTTTTAAACTAAATGATGGAGCACTTCCTCTCCACAAACATGATATAATCAGCAGAATCACTAGTGAGATGAGGAACAGAGTCAGTCTGTCTTTTAAAATCAAATGTCTTGGAAACTTTTTACAATGCATTTTTATTTATTTTCTTATATATACATTTTTTAATTTCTTTGCAAAAAAGAAAAAGAAAATGCATTTTTATGTACAGAATTTATCGTTGTACTCTCATCCCAGACCCAAACAAATTTGAATAGAAAAATATGAAAAAATAAAATAATATTGAAATATGAAAAAAAATTATTGCATTATTTCAAGCTGTAAATTTCCAATGTCAATTCCAATTTCCAGTTTATTTCTGTAGCTGCAGGCTCCTCTTTCATCCTTCTTCCATCTCAGCCTTTTCCAGCTTTGAGTAGAAAAACATTAACATTTACATTTATGCATCTGACAGACGCTTTTATCCAAAGAGACTCTCTCTGCATTCAAGATACGTTTAATCAGTTCATGCATTCCCTGGGAATCGAACCCATGACCTGCGCTCTGAGCTGGAAAACAGCACATATTAGATCCCAAAACGAAACCTGTTCGGTTCTGGAATATTCCGCGGTCCCTCTAACATTCAGGATCCCACACTCTGTCTTCAATCAGGTAAGGTGGACCTCTGTGGTTGGCAGAGAAAATTGGATCGCTCTTGTCCCGTCATTTCGAGCAATGCTGTATTTGTGCTTCGTGTCAGAGAGACGTTTGTGTGTGAAATCTGAACAGGCTTTACCTCACCGTCAGAGAGTTCAGAGTTTGGCAGATTGTTCAAATCTGTGCTTCTCAAGAGTGGCCAAGCTATTAGAAGTTAATTAGACAGCAGGATGTGTTCCAGAGACAATTAAATCACTGGTGAGGGCTCAGAGACGCCTCAAAAAGACTTGAAAGCACTGAGATTCTGTGCGATTCAAGAGATTGTAACTGAGCTTTTGAATTGATTGTACTGATGGACTGAGATGTTAGCTGTGACACATGAAGACTGAAACACAAGGGCTTTTGCTCGAATACGTCACGTCACTCGTTTATCATTGACACATGAGCCAGTGATGGGGAATCGCCTGTCAGTGAATGATCTTTACGTCAATGAAGACATTCAAACATACTGATGATGGAAAAATGATGAGAAAAAATGACACAGCAAAATATTAAGAATGCACTGTACACTGAAAAACAACATTGATGTAGAAACAAATTTTCTCAGAAATTGCTGGTAAATTTCACAAACAATTACAATAAAAAGGCAAGTAACACATTGGATTAAATGTGAAATGTTGGAGTATAAAAATTCTAAATAGCATTTTTTTTGTAAAACACACTCCAATAATCTTTCTATATACATAAAATATCAGAAATATATAAAAAATATAATATATAATATCAAAAATGACAGTGTATAAAAATAAAAACCGTATAAGCGTCAGCATGAGTTTGGAGTCTGAGCATCAAACATGAAGACAGAGTTGAGAGTGTAAAACGCTGGATCTGTTCTTGCTCTAGGATGAATGAGGCTGTAAGGCTGTGTTTTAATTAACCTCCGCGTCTGAG
>NW_015554070.1:175545-183755 GCF_001515605.1 Sinocyclocheilus anshuiensis
ACACACACACACACACGCACACACACACACACACGCACACAAAAGAGACGTGAGGTCAGTGAGAATGTTAATGCATTTCAAATGAACATGCTAGAGAATAATACCAAAGAAGGTCAACTTTCATATCATACTTCATCGAGCTCTGAAGAACCAATTTCATCCATGTCCAGCACTCCGGCAGGTTTTGGCTCTCTTAAATGTCACCTAAATGCACAACGTGTCAAAAACAAACACTAGAATATATGAAATAATGTGGCTGCTCTTGTAGTCTGTGAAGTACGTCAATAATCTGTGTCCGATTTCCATTTCACCATTGCACTTGTGCTGGAGAGAGAAGAGTTTGCACAAACATGAATGTACAAGCTGCATGCATACAGTATGTATTATTTCTGAGTGAAATCCTGCAGCTGTATATTCATTCAGGATGAGCGACTGTGCTGCAGATCGTACTGTTATCCAGCCGCTTCAAGCCATGCATCCCCATCACACCGGCTGTCATGCTGCATATGATGACAGCTCACACTTCTCTCCGAGGGTTGTTTTAACGAGTGTGTGAGGAAGAATGTGTTTGCTCCCCTCCTCCATTCTCTCCACATCCAGCACAAATCACAGCTGCAATGAGATGGAGCCTCGGCCTTTACGTCTGATTGCCTCTCGTCCCACATCTGTCATCAGCAGAGGGCCATAAAAGAGGTTAAAGGGTGTTTGGTGGACATGGAAGTGAATAGATGTCATTCTGTTTTATACGGCACACAGACAGTCCCGCTATTGGTGTTCTCTTTATTATGCGAAATGAGCATCACTCGCTGAAACCTACTTTAAAGGATAGTTCATGTAAAAATGGATCATTTATTCGCCCTCAGTTTGCTCTAAACCTATCAGTTTCTTTCTTGCATGGAACACAAAAGGAGATGTTTAGCCGAAAGTTCAAGCTGCTTTTCCCATGAAATGAAAGCAGACGAAAGGGACCAAAGACTTGCACACTTAAACACGTGGTTTTCTCTGATTTCTGTTGCATATTCTGCTGATTTATCATCAGTATAATGTTATCTAGCTGGCTATCATAAGGTTTGGTCAGAACTGCAATAAATAAATAAATACAAATAAAAAAGATAGTTTTGAAAGCATTGGTAAAAATGTGTTAAAAGCTTCAAATCAATGAGTGATTTTTGCATTGTATTGTTTACGAGTTACATTATAGTTTTACTATTTCCAGCTTAAGAAAAAAAACATTTAAAAACTTTTAATTAATTTAAAGTTAATATTTCTAGGAAATGGAAAAATAAAGAGAAATAGATTTATTTATATTTATTTTTTTTACAGTTCGAGAGTGTCAAAGTATGATTTTTAAAAAAGAAATTAATTAATACTTTTATTCATCAAACATGCATTACATTAATCAAATATGACAGTAAAGACATTTATTATTCTAAAAAGGATTTATATTATAAATAAATGCTGTTCTTTTGAACTTTAAAAAAAATGTATCACCGTTTCCACAAAAATATTAAGCTGCAAAAACTGTTTTCAACATTGATAATAAGAACGTTTCTTCAGATGCAAATCAGCATATTAAATTGATATATATATTTATACGCATTTTCACGAGACCGGGCTCCAAAAATCATACTGACCCCAAACATTTGAAATGTAGTGCATATAAATATAAATCTTTATTTTATTTAACATAATATGATATATGCATTTTAATGCTGCATGGTGCTCTCTCTGTCATCCAGACCAAACACAGCATCCCTGTTTTCCATCTGCTCATCAGTCTGATTCCAGCATTGATCCGTGCTGTGTTTCAGGCCACTAATGCATCCTCTATCTGTTGGAAAAGCCCGGATCTGGGAGTCATAGCATGAGTCAGTTCAGGAAAATGCCATTTCAATCAAGCCACACGTGCAGGAGGAGGTGCTAGGATCCCCTGATAGCAGAAAGCGGCAAAACAATGATTTATATTTGTATGTTATCTTTTATTATTTCTTGAAACCGCTTACATATAGTGCATTTTTAAAAAAAATTATTGTAGAGTTCTTTCTATTGTACAACAAAACAACAACATGCGCAATACCGCATAATCTCTGTGTAGTAGAAGCTTCTGTCAACAGAGACTAATGAAAGCTCTGAAAGCCTATACAATTGTATTTAATGGCAGGTTCACATTGTGACAACATGCCCCGTACTTCAATAAGAAGCATCAGTGAATGATGCTTTACATTCTCTCAGACAGAGACAGACTCTCTCAACACACTGCCTCACTCAGTGACACACACTCCTAACTCTCGAGATGGAGATGCGTGTAGTAAAGCAACGGTGGTTTACTCAGTGATTTGAACGAATCGTTTGGAGCAAATGATTCAGTGATTCACTTATAAGCACGGTCACTTGTCGCCATCTGTTATAGTTTAGTTCATTTATTTCGGAGTTTACAATATTTTTGCAGCTCACTGACTCAACTGAATCTAAAACTGGTTCATATGGGTGTCTAGCACCAGCTAGTGGAACATTCTAGAACTGACATGAAATGAACTCCAAAATAACAGAGATGAACAGTGCTATTGTAATCTAAGATCATAGAGCTATTTATTATTATTTAATTCAAATTATTTATAAAGTTAATCTCAGGTGAGCACCTGACAGTTTGGTGCTGCTCTTTAGAATTGTTTTCATGGTTGCAAGGACTTTATCTCCTGTGTCACACACACACACACACAGACACACACACACACACACATACACACACTCACTCACTCACTCTCTCACTCACACACACACACACGCTCTCTCACACACACACACACACTCTCTCTCTCACACACACACACACACTCTCTCTCTCACACACACACACACACTCTCTCTCTCACACACACACACACACTCTCTCTCTCACACACACACACACACTCTCTCTCTCACACACACACACACACTCTCTCTCTCACACACACACACACACTCTCTCTCTCACACACACACACACACTCTCTCTCTCACACACACACACACACTCTCTCTCTCACACACACACACACACTCTCTCTCTCACACACACACACACACTCTCTCTCTCACACACACACACACACTCTCTCTCTCACACACACACACACACTCTCTCTCTCACACACACACACACACTCTCTCTCTCACACACACACACACACTCTCTCTCTCACACACACACACACACTCTCTCTCTCACACACACACACACACTCTCTCTCTCACACACACACACACACTCTCTCTCTCACACACACACACACACTCTCTCTCTCACACACACACACACACTCTCTCTCTCACACACACACACACACTCTCTCTCTCACACACACACACACACTCTCTCTCTCACACACACACACACACTCTCTCTCTCACACACACACACACACTCTCTCTCTCACACACACACACACACTCTCTCTCTCACACACACACACACACTCTCTCTCTCACACACACACACACACTCTCTCTCTCACACACACACACACACTCTCTCTCTCACACACACACACACACTCTCTCTCTCACACACACACACACACTCTCTCTCTCACACACACACACACACTCTCTCTCTCACACACACACACACACTCTCTCTCTCACACACACACACACACTCTCTCTCTCACACACACACACACACTCTCTCTCTCACACACACACACACACTCACACACACACACACTATATTAATATATATATAACTAAAATTCCAATGTTTTTTTTTCAGTTTCTTCTTTGTTTTAATTTATTAATTCTTTACTCATAATTTCTGTTTTTATGAGACACGTTGGATACACTACTACCAAAATAAAGTACTTGAAATAAAGTATCAAAATTACATTTTAATTATAATATATTTCTTAGGATTAAATATATTAAATCATTAATCAAACAATGATATTCAATTATATTATATTAATATCATTAAACAATGATGCCAAACATTATTGACAAAACTTTGACTATTACACATTTATCATATTACGTAATTATCCTAAACAGTAATAATTATATGATTATTAAATCTCACTATGTTAATGATTAATAAACATTGGAATTGAACATTTTTTTTTCTCCGTAGTAACAATTATTTCCATTATTGTTTTATTTTTCTTAGTTATAATTTATTTAAAAAATACAATCCTAATAATATATAATATAATTCAATTATATTATTAAAATATAATCCTTATGATTAAATACATAGGCTATGCACTTACATAAACACAGATGCCAAATATTATTGACAAAATTTGGCATATTACATAATTTATATATGCTAATTTCACAGAATTATCATAAACTGAAATTATTAGGCTCTATGATTATGGTTAATGGACATGGAACATATTTTGTTCAAGGAATATTTTGAATATTTTCTCAAACAGATCGTTCCCATGATTCCCGTTTGGTTATTTATTTTCCATATGTTCTTTTAAAGCAAAAACTAACGTCCCCAGAACATTCTGCGAACCAAAAATCATTAACTAGGTATAGGAACAATTATTTGCATCAGTTTTATTTTTCTTTGTTTAAACTGATTAATTTCATACCCATAATTCCTGTTTTTATGAGACATGCTAGATAAAGTACTATCAAAATAATAATCAGAATTGATTACATGTAATCTGGATTACGTAATTCCAAAAAGTACTTGTAATTGGATTCAATTATATTTTAAAACACTCGTAACCACACTACAGTTACTTTTTTATTGATTACATGATTACATATTATTCACACAATAGCAATAAATGATTCATAATGTATTGATTCTCCGTAATTCCTCTTTTAAATGTTCTTTTCTAAAACATCAGTCACTCGTCAGGTGGACACACAGCATTTGTGTTTTCTCAATATTTCAACATTGCATCAACTACTGATGAACAAACTCATTTTTTATTTGAATTATCGCTCAGTGGGTTACTTAACCATGCATTATTATTATTATTTTGGAAGCCTTTTTTCTTTCAAATGCTCAAATTCACATGATTTCTTATTTAATGCAGGCATTCCCAAACGTTTTGTCATCTGAGCCTCTTTCAGCTCATGTATTTACTTTAATACCCCTGAGATTTTAAAATACATATGTTAAATATTCAGTATCACATTTGCATGTTCACGGTTCTGTGATGGTCACGTGACACACGTAAACAGATAAAATATAGGTTTTTTTAGTAAGTGATTTATTTTGATTGATGTTATTTTAAAATTATTTATTTAAATTTTAAATTTTAATGATTTAATGAATTATTAGCTTTTCATTAAACTCACTAACCTTGGCGTAATGTAATGTTTAATGCGCTTCGTGTTGTAAATAACAACGAATGGAACATATTTTTATTTTTCTTTGCATTTTTGTCAATATGGTACAGAATTGTTCTTTTTAAATCAATGTGATAAATGAGTTAGGTCAAAAGTAACTAAAAGGTGTAATGTAACGGATTACGTAACGTGTAATCAGTAACGGATTGTGTTCCGAACAGTAAACAAAGCCGCGCGATGACGAGTTGTCGCGGCCGCGGTGCATGCTGGGACTGTGGGTCCTCCAGGCGCGCCTCCATCTTTAAACCCCAGAGAAGAAGCGCTTCCGCTCCGGACTCACACCGGATCCTGCGCCCACATCCACACCTCTGACTCACGGACTCCGGATCTGCGGTAAACGGACACCGACACCGAGCGCCGGGGAGCCGCGTGAGGCGCGTCATTCCCGCGCTGACACCCACAGAAACAGCGGCGCTTCTCTTCTTCTTTTGTTCTCTTCTCTCGGAGATGAGTAGTGGAAGATGTCGGTTTCGGGACTGAAGGCCGAGCTGAAGTTTCTGGAGTCCATCTTTGATCCGAACCACGAGCGCTTCAGGATCCTCGACTGGAAACCGGACGAGCTGAGCTGCCAGTTTAACGTTACCGGAGACCAGCTGCTGATCATCCACTGCAACCTCACGGTAAGACGGCGTCGGTCCCTCAGTAGCAGCACACCTTCTGCGCAGTTAACCAGTCGTCTGGTTGCGGGTTGGTTGTGGTGAGTTAGTCGGATCTGAGGTGCGCACTCGGTGTCCGTCACTGGCCCAGCGCTGCGGTTGTGTTTCACGGTTTGTTTTCTGAATTTCCGGAAGCCATTTTCTTCTGTTGCGTGAGAGCGACGCTGACGTCACATTACAGCAGCTCGAGCAAAAACAGATGCGTATTTGATCATTTTATTGGGTAAAACTAATAAATAACTGTCAACTATAATTTGGAAAATATTATTCTTCTTCTGTTAAATCATTTTTATGATTTTTTTTAATTAGCTGCTTTATTTAATATAATAATTTAGTATTTAATGTAATAATTTAGTATTTCTTACATTATTTGTTGTTGTTATTATTGTTATTATTATTATATTAAATATGTACACCCCCCAGAGCAGTTTCCAGTTCGCATCTCTTTCTGTCTAACAGCTTAATGCACGCGGTCAAATTTAACAACAAATATTATACAATGCTTAAAGGAATAGTTCACCCAGAAATTAAAATTAGCTGAAAATGTGTTCACTCTCAGGCCGTCCAAGATTAGGATGAGTTTGTTTCTTCATCAGGTTTGGAGAAATGTAGCATTGCATCAGTGTCTCAACAATGGATGCTCCGCAGTGAATGGGTGCCGTCAGAATGAGAGCTGATAAAAAGATCACAATAATCCACAAGTAATCCACAGCACTCCAGTCCATCAGTTAAAGGGTTACTCCACCCCAAAATGAAAATGTTGTCATTAATCACTTACCCCCATGTCGTTCCAAACCTCTCCGCATCACCGTAGCGCCATTTTGGAGAATAACCACTGAACGCAAGCAGCGTGCGCTCTTCTGTGTCAGCCGCGCTGCACGGATGCGCTGTTTTCGTTCAAATCAAAGCGTTAATACACGTAGAAACCGTATCCTTGTGTCGCGGCTGACACAGAAGAGCGTACGCGTATCAAGATGTTTCTAACTTCAAACCATAGCTTCTGGCTAAAATGCGTAATATTGCATTCTGACGGCACCCATTCACTGCAGAGGATCTGTTGGTGAGCAAGTGATGCAATGCTACATTTCTCAAAATCTTCAGCAAATTTTAACTTTTGGGTGACCTACTCCCTTAATGGTGCAGATTTTTTAAAAATTATATTTGCATTATAATTGAGCAGGTGTAAGTGTGAAACCACTGGTACTGCTGGGACAAATAAGTGCCAGCTATAAACTCAATCGGTTAATGTACATTCAAATTAAACCATGTCTTGAAACATGTATATGTCTTTTAATGTACATGAATAACTAATGGGCTAAAAATTAGAACGTTTTTGTAAGACAAAGTTTTTTAAGCACCTGCATACAAATAAGCAACCCTTTCAAGGGATTTTTTTCAGACCTAAAATATGTCAGATGAGTTTGTATAGATCTAATTATGTCAATATGAGCGTGCATTACGATGACATATTTCCAGTGCATGCGTGTTTTGTGGAAGTTCCTGCTTTGCAGGTGTTTTTTGACCCGGTTAAATATGGGAATGTTGTAATTACGTCACTGCCAGTCAAACGTTTGACGCACCTATTCCTCTGTTAGTACTGTTGTGCAATTTACAGGAATGGGAAACTGTAAAAGAAAATAAATGGGAGATGTTGTGTCCTCACAAGTCTGAGTTTGTTTTGGTTTTGTAAATAAGTCCAGAATGATTTGTCTACAAACCTAAGCATTTAAAGGCACAATATGTAAGATTTTTTTATTAAAATATCCAAAAACTACTAGAACAGTGTTATATATTTTGCTGACTTGTGTACTTAAATTATCCCAAATGTTTCAAAGGATGTTTAAATCCAGAGAAATAAGCAATTTTAACTAGTGGCACGGAGGCAGATCTTGAGAACAACTGATCCAGTCCATCGTGCACTTCACAGTTTTACATTATCGCTTATGGGTAATGAGGTCTTGTCTCGCTGAAATCTTGCCAGTTACCTGCCGACTGCTCTTTCAGGAGTCCTACCCGTCGACGCCGCCGATATGGTGCGTGGAGTCCGATGACCCGAGCCTGACGCAAGTGCTGGAGCGGCTGGAGGACGTCAGGAGGAGCAGCACACTGGTAAGCACACTTAATAATTTATAATAATTTAATAATTTATGCATTTAGCAGACGCTTTTATCCAAAGCGACTTACAGAGCATTCTGGCTATAC
>NW_015554070.1:185339-196647 GCF_001515605.1 Sinocyclocheilus anshuiensis
CCCTGGGAATCGAACCCACGACCTTTTGCGCTGCTAACACAATGCTCTACCACTGAGCCACAGGAGCACTTAATAAATGATATCAGATTGAGATTCAGTTTATGGACAGTTTTACTCGATATTAGGGGTGTAACGGTACACGTATCCTTCGGTTGGGTGCACGTGTGTACAGAACAAATACAGCGATGTTTTAACTAGGGATGCACCGAATGTTCAGCAACCGAATAAGCGAAAAGACCGAATAAATTGTACCGAACAATGACGTGACCAAATAGCAACCAGTGTAGAGTGAGAGGCGCGCACTCTTTATAATGCAACAAACATGTCAGCAGTGTGGAAGCATTTAAAACGGTTCGAGAAAGACGCAAAAATCATTACAAGCACCGACAGCGAGAGACTGTTTAGGACTGCATCTCATGTCTCCGATGAGAAGAGGAAGGGGTGGCTGTTGCTGGTTACTGTACGATGATTGAAATCGCGAAATGGCCTTAAACAATTAGTAAATAAACTGCAGAACGTTATGTTTTCTAATACACGCACGCATTGCATGTATTCTGAGTCAGTGCTATCTGCTTGTTAACCAGGGTTTAAAGTCCGAAGCGAGAGGAAAATCTTCACTGAAACAGTGTTATATATATATATACACATATATATACATATATACACACATACATACATATATTATACACATACACACACACAAAGAAAAACAAGTAGATAGAATAGAAAAAATAGAAAGCTAGTGTTTGTTAGTTTTTTGTTGTTGTTTTTTTTTAAATAAAAAATAAAACAAAAAAGAAGATAAATATAGATAAAGTAGAATTAAAATAGAATAGAAAGTGCTAGAGTTAGAGGGTCAAATTATCCCTAAGAAAATGTATTAAATTTATTTAAAGAAAGAGCAATTTGTTCAGTAAACCACTGTTTAATAATAATAAAAAAAAGTCCCGTATTTTAATTTATACAGTTCTGTTGTGCAGCATCTTATTTGACAGAAATAAAACGGCAATGTTTCGTCGCAGGTTAGTTACATTTTCATTTGATTACAATGTAAAAGATTGTTAAAGTTGTATTTATTGATTTCATTTGACACAATTTTATGATAAACTTGTGTGAAATCGTGAAACACAGAATTTCGGGGAAAATGAACTGGATTTAATGCGGTTGTAAATTAAAAGGTAGCTACTCGTCCGAGTTTAATTGTTAACAAACAAGATATATTTCCATTTATTCTCAAGGTCTAACAAACATCAAAGCATTTCCTTCCCCATTAATAGTAAATGAGTATCACGAGGAATAACAGTATCGTATCATATGGTAAAGATATTGCAGTAATATCATCCAGCGCTTTCATTGCAGGATCCAGATCTTTCCTTACTTTAAGTCATATCTAACTTGTCTTCTCATTAGGAGGTTGTGTGTGACAGTAAATCAGGTAATTAGTAATCTCTTCCATATGTGTGTGATCTCAGTGATAGCCGTGTGCTGCAGAGCAGAGCAGGTGTTGTAATCATGATGCTTTGAACAGCAGTAAATAGTAATTACCAGCCTAGCTCCACTGTAATCGAGTCGAGCGTTACACAACAAACCAAATGGTGTAATATGAGTGTGCACTACTGAGTGAGCTCAGACTGATCACGTACACTTCAGAAGCTGGGCTCTTTTAAGCTAAAGCTTTGCTTCTGTCTGCTCTGTTTGTTGTGTATAATAGATTAACACTTTTAGAGCGACTGCATGCCTGTGTGTGGACCGAAGGATTAGTTCATGCCATCATTTACTTATACTCGTGTCAAACCTTCTGCGAAACACAAAAGACAACTTTTGTTTCCCAAAACCATACGTGACCCTGGAGCACAAAAGCAGTCTTAAGTCGCTGGGGTATGTTCTCCTTTTGTGTTCCACGGATACGATTACGTTCTTTGTGGAAATGGTGACAGAATATTAATTTTTGTCTGAACTAAGCCTAAGTATTTACAGAAAATGATTACAGATGTAATTACATGCAGGTATTTTTTAAATACAAGTACAACATAAAAACATGTAAACAAGCTGTATGTACACAACAAATGAATTGTATCAAATTTAAATGTTACTTAATATAAAGTGAGTCTTTGCCTGTTGGGCATTAATGCTGCTTCTGTGCCTGGTATTTAGTAAGATATTTACCGGTGTAATATTATTAAGAGATTATTTTAGGAAAAACAACTTTTTAAATGTTTGGGGTCTGTAAGATTTTTTAGGCTACCGTTTCTGAAAGAAGTCTCTTCTGCTCAGCAAGGCTGCATTTATTTGATAAAAAATACAGTAAAACAGTGAAATATTATTACACTTTAAAATAACTGTTTTCTATGTGAATATGTGTTAAACTGTAATGTATTTCTGTGATGCGCAGCTGTATTTTCAGCATCATTACTCCAGTCTTCAGTGTCACATGATCTTCAGAAATCAGTATAATATGCTGATTTGCTGCTCGAGAAACATTTCTGATTATTATCAATGTTGAAAACAGTTGTGCTGCACAATATTTTTGTGGAAACTGTGATGCATTTTATTTTTCAGGATTCACAGATGAACAGAAAGTTCAGAAGAACAGCATTTATTTGAAATAGACATCTTTAGTCACATTAAAAATGTCTTTACTGTCACTTTTGATCAATTTAATGCATCCTTGATGAATAAAAGTATTAGTTTCCTTTAAAAAAAAAATCTTACTGACCCCAAACATTTGCACAGCAGTCTATGTCTATTTTTAAGTTGAGATGTTAGCGAACGTGTCAGAGCCGCTCTCTTCCTTCTTTTAAAGCCTTATTCCTTTTCTGTCAGATATTCATTACATGCAAGTGAAATTTGATCTGCTCCTGTTGTGTTCTGAGCAAGACTCGCCTCACCTGCACTGACGACTTAAACAGGAAGTGGATCGTGTGCACAGAGTCCTGTTATTCTAACCTGACAAATGCGACCAAATCTTGATATGTATCTCATTGACTGTTCATAGCAAGTCAGTCAGTATCAGAAAGGAACTTTTCCATTGAGGGTCAATATTTGACCCACATTTTCAACTTCCATTTCTGCCACGTTCTGTGTAATTCCTGCCCCAAGCGAGCATTTCTGACCTTGCTCTTCTGTGTTTGTGGTTTCAGCTCTTGCAGCAGCTGAAGAGGCTGATCTGTGATCTGTGCCGCCTCTATAATCTTCCTCAGCACCCCGATGTGGAGATGCTGGACCAGCCTCTGCCTGCAGGACCTGTCAACCAGGACAGAAAGGTAAACCTCTGAGCTTGAGTCACACTTGCTTTCTTAAATACTCATTCAGGCAAAAACCAAACATGCATATGGAATTTAGTCTTTCATATGAACGCTTGAAACAATTTCACATGCATGTAATTACAAGGACCGTATTTCTGGAAAACAAGTCATACCTGACTATAAGTTGCATCGGGTCAAAATTGCATAAAAAAAATAAACATGTGTAAGTCACATGTTATTATTACATCGAAATATAGTATAAAATGAAACATTTGCCATCATAAAAACTATAGACATGTAGTTTCTCTCACTCCAAAACATAATCCTTTAAGTTTAACTTTATTCAAAACAAAACAGGAATGAAAAATGTAAACATAAGAAACATAAATTATAGAGACATTCATTATTAGCAACAATTATTGTGAACGCCAAGCCTAAATGAATTTATTTAAAGTAAAACTGAGACTAGCAGTGTGTAAAGCGCACTATACGAGGGCCAGAGGTGGAAACATCTTTGAAGAAAAGTGTTTTTCCACTAATTTAGTATGCATGCAAATTGTTTAATATCCAAGGTACGCATGCGCAGTTAATTCTCATATTGAATTTTCAGAACGTTTTGGAATATTTTTCCTCTCCCCAAATGTGTCTCTACCGAAACACAGTAATAATAATTTAATTGGAAGGGTTATATCGACCTATTAAGATTTTGCTTACATCTACATTGTAAATATATTTTTTTGCTATTTTTATAAAAAAAAAAAATCAGAAGTAAATCAATAATAATTACATTTTTAACAACATTTCAAGTGTAATTCATGAGATTTGTTGTATTTTGAATCCAATTTTTCTTTGTAAAAGGCACAAAGTTGATCATACTGATTTCACAGTTAAGGATTCATTAGTTTGAATATGCACTGAACCAAACACTCTCATAACATCTTAGTTAATAATTCAGTATGCTTTATTTTTGATAAAAACTCCAGTAGTGACAGTAATGCTTTGGTAGCGACCACATCACAATACAGAATTTTAACTCTCATACTACTAAACACTACTAAAACATACTAAAATACTAAATATTTGCATAATTGTACTAAAATATTTGTATTTCCCCCAAATAAAGGATTATGTGTTCCCTTTTGTCCTGATGACATGTTTCAGTCGTGACAATTTTATGGGATAACAGCCAAAAAAAAAACAAAGATGTGTTTCGCTAGTGACAATTTTAGATACTTTTGAACCTATCTCAAAAATGCTAATCAGTACATGGTTAGCTGAACAGTTGTACACACATAAAATTAAATGATATAGAATAACTCACAAAAAAAGTGTGCTTAATTGCAGAAAAAATGTGTTTGGTAGTGACGTTCCTTACAGTTACACACAGATTTTTAGACTTTTGAACACATTTATCTCAAAATGATGAGGCCTATCTGCTATCTACCTGTAGCTATGAGAGAGAGAGACACATTAATATTTCCTGATCATAAATGTGTAGTTAATTTCAGTCTCAGCCAATAGACTAAAACATCTATTGTTTCGGTAGTGAGTGACATGAAAATGCGGAAATGTTCATAATTTACAAAGAAAATATAAAATAAATATTTTTCAACTATTTCATTAAATATTTTTTAAAAACAACAATGGAATAAAATGATTTCAATATTTTCACAAGTTGAACTTTAGGGGTTAGGGTTCGGGACAGCCACCTCCCAATTGAAAGTACCCAATAAACGATGATTTTATATATATTAAGCTTACTGATATTTTAAATATTATTGTGGGTTTCAATAGGATCTTGGTAAACATCTAAGATTTGAATACTGAAATGCTTTTTAAATGCATATTAAGATAAGTTTGCACCAGTTCTGTAGAATGGCCCGCGAGGGAATATGAATCTTTCTCATTCGGCACCGATCCAAATATGTGCACTTTATAACTGTTTTGCATGCTTAATGTTAAATGCATTATATAAGTCTCTCGCAGCACATTTCAGATGATACAAAAAAAGCTTAAATTACAGAATATGTGGTAGGTTTATATTTGGCCTGCAGATTCCAGTTGACTTTTTGCTGCAGCCACTTAAACGCACACAAATAATGACGTTCCTTATAGCCGCAGTGCAAGAGTTTACAGATAAAGTGAATATTTAGCATGAATTGATGTGGTGCAGGATCAGGATGTGAGGTTTTGATATGTGCATCCTTCACGTGAGCACAAAAGACAGATAGTTTCAGAAGATAGCGTGTTTTGAAGTATGATTATGAAAATATATGTTACACAACATTGTTCTTTTGAATAGCATGCAAAAATATTAGGGTCCCCTGTGTTTCTGCTGTGGTTTAACAGGAATGTTTTCTCCCGTAGCTTGGGATGAAAGATGAGGTCACATCAGAGGAGGAGGAGGAAGAGGAGATGGCAGAGGTTCTTGTCTGTTTCTCTCACGTTATTCCTGTCTTCTGTGAGCTCGTGAGCGTCTCTCTTTACGTGTGTGTGTGTGCGTCTGTGTGTGTCAGCAGGACATCGATCTGGAGCACTACGAGATGAAAGAGGAGGAGCCGGTGGATGGGAAGAAGTCTGAGGATGATGGGATCGAGAAGGAGAACCTGGCCATCCTGGAGAAGATCCGCAAGAACCAGCGGCAGGACCACTTGAATGTAAGTGCTCACTCGGTAAGGGACTTTCCTTATGTTTCAAATAGAGGCTTTTGTCTCACAGTCCTGATTAGATGCAAGAGGTTCGGTTTGATGTCAGAGTGAATGATGATGAAATAATTAAATTATTTATTTAAAGACAGCGATATATGTGAGCCTGGAGCACAAAAGCAGTCTTAAGTCGCTGGGGTATATTTGTAGCAATAGCCAGCAATACATTGTATGGGTCCAAATGATTGATTTTTTCTTTTATGCCAAAAATCATTAGGATATTAAGTAAAGATCATGTTCCATGAAGATATTTTGTAAATTTCCTACTGTAAATGTATCAAAACTTAATTTTTGATTAGTAATATGCATTGCTAAGAACTTCATTTGGACAACTTTAAAGATGATTTTCTCAATATTTAGATTTTTTTGCACCCTCAGATTCCAGATTTTCAAATAGTTGTATCTGAGACAAATATTGCCCTATCCTAACAAATCTGATTTATTCAGCTTTCAGATGATGTGTAAATCTCAGTTTTGAAAAATGTACCCTTCAGACTGGTTTTGTGCTTTAGGGTCACGTATATCAAACATCTATTTTCTGTAAATAAGGTTGCGATGACATCTACATTTTAGAGACTAGCGAAAATTCACAATTCTCAACACCGCAGCAGAATACTAGGGTAACTCATATTAGTAAAAAAAAAAGTCCTCAAATAATTAAACGGTCAGTAATAAAATAATAAGTCTAAAGTATTCAGCTATTACAGAAACGGAATAATCGAACGAAAAATAAAACAGCATAGTCTTCTCTGTAAGAATCAAACTGCCTTTGTTTCTCATTAAAGCTACAAAAGTCCTTCAGTCGAGAGCAGTGAGTGATTTTTGCTCCGTCTTTTGTGGTTTAATATTAAGCACACAGTCGCAGCAGGAATATTAGGCTGTTGTCACTTTAAGAGACGCACGGATCCCATTTACTGTTACACACGTATTTACATTCTCAACTGCTTGCGTTCACTTAACGTTCACTTTATCTCAATTATTGTATTTTCATAATTGTTGATCGAAATCGAAACTGTATTTGGATTAATTGCACAGCTCTAAATGAAATGTTGATTGAAGTGTTCAGGCGTGCAAACTACTCGCCTTCTGGTGAACTTTGCTGTTTTGAATCTGAAATGTATAGAAATGTAAATGGCGCACACATTATTGCTTCTGTAAGACCTTGTTCACTCTAATCATGACTGCAGAGTTGTCAAAGATTAAGTCACTTCTGTCAAATATGTCGTGTAACTGATTTTAATGTTCAGTCATTTTAACCTGGAGATGATTTTCTTTTTCCTGAAAATGCTAGTTAATTGCTTTGGACTTTAACTTGCTGACTTTGCTCAGACATGCTATAACAACTACCCAAAACATTTTGGGATAATTTTTTTACCTTTTTAGGTTTCCATTGACTGTTGTCACATATAGACTGTATATAAATAAAGATTTTTAAATTGCGTATTTCATTCATTGAGATCCAATATGTGATTTAAGTGTTCCCTTCATTTTTGGAGAAGTGTATTTGCAGGCACAAATACATATGTGAACATGAACATGATCAACATGCTTCTGAACACTAAATATTTCTCAGTTTTCCAATCTCCCTCATTCATTTTCAATGGATGGTCATTTTTGACCAATAGAGCCAAGATGAATAAGGCCTACAATCCGTTGGTATCAAAATTAAATACAAAACCAGTCCTGATTAAAGGAAAACTAGTTGACAAAAAGATTGAATCCCTGTGTGAACAAAGTCAGTAAATCTTAGTCCAATGTGATTGACCCGAACACAACCTGAGGGGCATTTGAACTATTTAGTGTTTTAATCTTGATTTCACTATATAAGCTAGCATGCATTAAATAACATTTGCCCATCAGCAGTGGGGTTGCAAAGGGTTGGAACATTTCCGGAAACTTTCCAAAAATCCCTGGAATATTCAAAAAAATCCTGATAAGTTTCCATAATTTCTCTCAGACATGCTATAACAACTACCCAAAACATTTTGGGATAATTTTTTTACCTTTTTAGGTTTCCATTGACTGTTGTCACATATAGACTGTATATAAATAAAGATTTTTAAATTGCGTATTTCATTCATTGAGATCCAATATGTGATTTAAGTGTTCCCTTCATTTTTGGAGAAGTGTATTTGCAGGCACAAATACATATGTGAACATGAACATGATCAACATGCTTCTGAACACTAAATATTTCTCAGTTTTCCAATCTCCCTCATTCATTTTCAATGGATGGTCATTTTTGACCAATAGAGCCAAGATGAATAAGGCCTACAATCCGTTGGTATCAAAATTAAATACAAAACCAGTCCTGATTAAAGGAAAACTAGTTGACAAAAAGATTGAATCCCTGTGTGAACAAAGTCAGTAAATCTTAGTCCAATGTGATTGACCCGAACACAACCTGAGGGGCATTTGAACTATTTAGTGTTTTAATCTTGATTTCACTATATAAGCTAGCATGCATTAAATAACATTTGCCCATCAGCAGTGGGGTTGCAAAGGGTTGGAACATTTCCGGAAACTTTCCAAAAATCCCTGGAATATTCAAAAAAATCCTGAAAAGTTTCCAAAATTTCTGGAATATTTCCGAAATTTACTGGAAATTTTCCACCTTTTTGCAACCCTAATCAGCAGTTTGGAGATATAATTCAATAATGACAATATCATAATCAATAGCGCTTCACATTCCCCTTGAGGTAATTTCACTGAATTTCAAGATGAACTTTTCTGTTTTATTAATAAAAATCATTTGAAAAGGTCACAAAGCTTACATTATAAGTATCTCCCCAGACTTTCTCTCGGTTTGTCATTGATCTGAGCTGGAGTTGTGTGGATTGATTTGAGTTCACCTGTACGTTGTCTGTCTTATGTCTGACGGGGTGTGTTCTGTCGGGTCCTGTAGGGCGCCGTGTCTGGATCTGTTCAAGCGTCGGATCGCCTCATGAAGGAGCTCAGGGAGATCTACCGATCTCAGAGTTATAAAAACGGTAAAGTAGCGTGACTGTGAGCGACTGGAACGACCGGCGCGACGCTCTGATCTGATTTAGTCTCTTTTCCAGGCATCTACTCTGTGGAGCTGGTCAACGACAGCCTGTACGAGTGGCACGTGAAGCTCAGGACGTAAGTCACCCTTCCTCTGGGCTTTACATTACTGCTTAAGTATTGCTGGGCGCTCAAATGATAACCATAATTATCACGATATATTTTGCCCTGGATAGAATGATAACATGCAGCACACGCTTTCCATGCATTTACTGTAGTAACACTGAGTGCACCGTGTTATTGTGGCAGAAATGTGGAATTTTATTAGATTATTCATGTAGACAAGTATTAAAGGAGTAATGGTTGTTATTAAGCTACAGCATTTGTGCTTTTGTATTTATACTGCATGTATTTAGGCTGCTGTTTTTCATACAAATACTATAGTTATAAAACGGATAGTTCCGGTGCTTGATTCTGATTGGCTGAGCCGCGTTCGAAGCTGTTGTAAATTACTCTACAAAGTAACACACCTTTGTTTACTTTTGTGTGTTGCTCGGCAACTACTTTGTTGCAACCACAACTGTTTCTGAGGAACTACATTGTTTGGTGGAAGAATACTGTTTTTATTAATATCATTACACTTTATTTTGTGAAACCTAACTACGTATATGGAATAACCGTTTTATAAAAGCAATAAGATCCGCTTCGCGTCGAGCCTAACAACGTCCCTTAGCTGTTATAAATTCACTGTAAACCACGGCTTCTATATGGAATAATGTTTTATAAAAGCAATAAGCCTCCGCTTCGCGTCATACCTAACAACACCCCTTAGCTGTTATAAATTCACTGTAAGCCACGGCTTCACGGAGCTTATTGCTTTATTTTACCCTTGGTTAGCATGATCTAGTTGTGTGATGCTGTAAATGACCAGTGGTTAATTCTAATAAAACTCAAACAGTCAGAATATTTCAATTTTACCCTATAAATATGAGGTAGTTACCGTTTTTACAGATGTTGCTGTTTTTGTTAATGAACATAAATTGACATAAATTGAAACCATATCAGCCGTTAGAAGATGCAGATACTAAGAAATCGATTTCTCTGTTAAGATGTTTTAAGGAAAAAAGGCTGAAAAGGATTTTACTTCAGTTTACTCGTGCAAATTTCGATGTAGAAAAAATATTGTATTATAAATGTTTTGAATATTGTAGCTCAGATTTGTGAAATGTTGACCTGTTTGGCAAGTGTTCGTCATGTTCTGACAAAGAAGGAAAAGAGTCGTTTAAAACCACAATGAACTGTCTGGTCTTTCGGTCTTTTGCTCCGCAGAAGAAATCTGCCTTTAGCCTTGAAAGAGATAAAGATTTGGCATTTATCATGAGAATGATCAGTATTGGCTGATATGAAGAAACGCAGTGTGAAGTGTTTTTGGTGGTGTGGCCCAGCCCTGTGCTGAAGTGTAAGGCTTGGCAGAGTTTCGGGAGAGCTGAAGGTGTGTGTGTGTGTGTGTGTGTGTGTGTTGTGCTCAGTGGGGATCCTGACAGTCCTTTACACAGCGACCTGCAAGTGCTGAAGGAAAAGGAAGGCATGGACTACATCCTCCTCAACTTCTCCTACAAAGTGAGTCCGCTGGCTCTACTGAGCACACAATTCAGCCTAAACCTGTGTTTTATTTTAAATATATAAATGTGACCCTGCAGCACAAAAGCAGTGTTAAGTCGCTGGGGTATATTTGTAGCAATAGCCAACAATACATTGTATGGGTCAAAATTATACATTTCTCTTTTATGCCTTCTATGTCCTACCGTAAATATATCAAAACTTAATTTTTGATTAGTAATATGCATTGCTAAGAACTTCATTTGAACAACTTTAAAGATGATTTGGGGAGGGGGGGCGCTATTACACATCTTCTGAACGAGTACAAAACCTCCCGAACAAAAACACACGTGAACAGGATGGAGAAACGAGCGATCTCTTATGTAAACAGATGCATATGAAAAATAATGCGATCATCAGAAATAGACAGCATATAAATGAAAACTGCATAATGTTACGGAGTGAAATGTTGATCCGGGAAGTGGTATATGTCTGTGCAAGCTTTGGAGGTGTTGATGGAAGCAATTTACTGGATTTATGCTTTGATAATCGTACTTGATTTTTTTACCTATATTCAAGTGTTGATAAAAAAAAGAATGCTTTAAGCTAGAATAAAACTGATTTTTCTGATTTTTTTAGAGGCTCTGGTCTTTGTTTTAGTGTATTGCATATTCAAATATTCATACAGCAAAATATACTGGAGGCCATCAAATTTTAGTGAAAATCATCAAAATTGCTGGCGGTGGCTGGCAACTTTTTTCAAAAATGCTGGCG
>NW_015554070.1:197745-200936 GCF_001515605.1 Sinocyclocheilus anshuiensis
TTATGAAACCTACCTATATTCAAGTGTTGATAAAAAAAAGAATGCTTTAAGCTAGAATAAAACTGATTTTTTTGTTTAAAAGTAGATGCTCTGATCTTTATTTTGGTGTATTGCATATTCACATATTCATACAGAAAAATATACTGGAGGCCATGAAATTTTAGTGAAAATCATCAAAATTGCTGGCGGTGGCTGGCAACTTTTTTCAAAAATGCTGGCGGGGAAGAGTTAATTGATTTTTTTAATTATTATTATTATTATTATTTTTTTTTTTTTTAAGGAGGAGAGTCAGCAAGATTTGTGGACAACTGTATTTTTACTGTAACTTAATTATTACATGTATGAATACTTACCACTTTTGGAAAGGATTTTAACAAAGTAAATCCAAATTTAGTCTTAAGATTTTTGGGGGAAATCATACTTAGTTGTTTTTAATGTTAATAGTTTTTATTATTTTTTTAATAACTAAACCTGTCTCCTCATGAACACAGCTTTAGAAGCTGGCATGGCATTATGATGAAAAAACAAAACAACGAGTGCTTCTCTGCACAATCTATATGTACGTTTGTTTGGCGTAATAGCGAATCTGTTCTCGTCTGTCTGCAGGATAATTTCCCCTTTGATCCTCCGTTTGTTCGTGTGGTTTCTCCCGTCCTGTCTGGAGGGTAAGATCTCTTCTCAGGCTTTGTTTCTGTTTTGTTGTTAGCTGTGTTCCTTACGTTAGGGGTACTGTGTTGATAACACTTTCTATGAAGCCTGTGTTTATAATACATTATAAGAGTATTCTTAAGGCATTATAATGAATGCATAATGCATTGTAAAACCTTATAATATGTTATATCATCTCATGAGTAATCATAACAACCGTTTTAGTGCATTATAATATTTACTTATTTGTGGTTATAGCTTTTAAGAGTATGATGATTTATAACACACAATGAACACAATGCATCCACTTAACTCACATTAGATTATATTTCCCATAGTTATAATGGATTATAAGCCTTATATCTTGCCATTGTTAACTCGTTACTTTACTTAAAGCAGACAAACACCACTTATAAATAACAACAATAAAAATAAAAATAATATTGTTTCTTAAACAGCCATAAGATCAGATATCTGTAGTGTAATATGGCACATTTGATTTTAACTATATTTATTGTAATATCATTAAGATACTGTACAGATCTTAAATAAATAATGATGAGATATGAGACTTATAACCCATTATAAATTAAGAGGATTTAACGTGGTGTTTATTGCATGTTATAAATAATCACACTCATAAAAGTTATAACCACAAATACGTTTTAGAGTGTATTGTAATTGTTGCTAAGATTATTTGCATATTATAAGTTTATTTTATAATGCATTATGCATTCATTAGAATACCTTTATAATGCGTTATAAAATGGGCTTCATAGAAAGTGTTACCATATTTTCTTATGACTTTATAAATGTGCATGCAGAAGTGTTTATTCGTACTAATGCATAACTCTTCACATTCATTCATTCATTCATTATATATCTGTTACACATGCAGTGTAGTAGCTGAACTCATTGGGTTGTATTATTAAGCAGCGTTGGACTGGAGTGTGTATTATTCAGCTCTGAAATGCGGAACATAAAAGAATGTGTTATTTCAGGTATGTTCTTGGGGGAGGAGCTCTGTGTATGGAGCTGCTCACTAAACAGGTGCGTTTGCTTTAACTTCCTCCTGGACTAAAGACGCCTCAACTTAACTAAACCGGTCACATCATGGATTTATTTGTTTATGCATGCATTTGTCCACATAAAGATGTTAAATGTCCGATGTTTTCAAATTGCATCAAATTCCTGAATTTAAAAAGGTCAGAGAAAGTGTTCTCACTCCTGAGACGAGCTCTTATGACTGTGCAGATACACAGCTGCTGTCAGACAGATGTGTGTGTGTGTGTGTGTGTGTGTGTGTGTGTGTGTGTGTGTGTGTGTGTGTGTGTGTTTACTGACTGATGTGTGTGTGTTTGCTCTCAGGGCTGGAGCAGTGCCTACTCCATAGAGTCTGTCATCATGCAGATAAATGCCACTTTAGTCAAAGGAAAAGCAAGAGTGCAGTTCGGAGCCAATAAGGTGAACGCTCTGCTCGTGTTTGTCTGGATGCATTTGATTATATATTTGAAATGTAACTTTAATTGCACAACAGAAACCGAATACTATGTTATGACACACTTGTACTAACTGTTTTGCGTTTGTCTGTGCTGTTCTCAGAATCAGTACAGTCTTGCCAGAGCGCAGCAGTCGTATAAATCGCTGGTGCAGATCCATGAAAAGAATGGTAAGATCTTCACAGTTGACGAATGAAATTAATATTCATATCTGGAAATAGAAAACACATCATGTTTAGATATTTCCATTTCAGTATCATAAAAAAAAAAAGTTTGCCTGAGATCATCTGATTTAACCAATAAGGCATTATTACAGGAGAGGGATTTGTGAGTTTTAAAGAGCATGGCATGATCAGTTTGATTTCCTACGGATTAATGACAAGCCTTTAGTTCATGATACGTTATAACAAAATATTCTTAACCCTCATAATGTATTCAGGTCTGTTTTGACCTGGAAGAGATGCTTAAAAATGCCTAACAAATGCATAGGTTTTATTAAAGGAATGAAACTTTGCAAATGCTTTAAATGCACAATATACACATTTTTTTACTATTATTATTATATATTTTTTTTTAAGTTGCACGTTTCGTGTTCTGGTAAATTTTTGACCCGGGTATGTATGAGCACCATTAGGTGTCAAAAATACTTTTTCTTTAAATGATCTATGAAGTTATATTAGTGTCAAAAACTTTTCTAAAACTTTTGGATTGAATTTTGTTGATGAACATGAATATGTTGCCTGTTGACAAACCATTAGAGCATTAAAAACTGATCACTTTTTTCATCCGAAAGTGAAAGCGTGCAGGTTTCATGAATTTTAATGAATGAGCAAAAATTCAAAGGAATTTAATTCAGTTCCATTCATTTTAATGGGGTTAATATTGACTATATCAGATTATATGTTCTTATAATTTTCAGTTTTATTATTATATATTCAAATAAAATTTCCCATCAAATTTGAAAAAAAAATTAAAATAATCGTCTGTCTGTCTGTCTGTCTGTCTGTCTGTTGTCTGTCTGTCTATCTGTCTATCTATCTATCT
>NW_015554070.1:203455-211464 GCF_001515605.1 Sinocyclocheilus anshuiensis
TCTGTCTGTCTGTCTGTCTGTCTGTCTGTCGTGTGGTTCATGTGTAATTTTAAATTTCAAAGAATTTGTAAATGCAATAATAATATGGTAATAACATGCTAGCGTTCAAAAAAATTGAGTATTTTCACTCATTAATGAGAAGTTGCTGATTAAATACAATACGGTTTTAGCTGAAAAATCTAAAGTTGTGACTGTTTTATAAAATAATGGTTCTACAGGTTCAAACAGATTGGGAATGTGAAAGTAGTGTCGAGATTTCGAGTGCATTATGAGGGTTACGAAGTGAAATCCGGTGTGTTTTCGGAGTGTGTGTGTTTTGTCAGATCTGAAGGCGCTGAGCTTGAGTTCTGCTGTCATGGGCTCTTCAGGAAAGAGTAGTTTATTTGGGGATCTGAGCTGATGCCAGATTTAGCTCGTGCTGTCAGTGACTCTGCTTTGACGTCGATTGGTTTTGTCAGTCTCTCTGTGGATGAAGTTTCCAGAGCGAGTGTTTGCTGTATAAATGTGTGTGTGTGTGGTTTTCACAGGCTGGTACACACCGCCCAAAGAGGACGGCTAGAGCACAGCATCCACACATGGACCGAGCATCTTCAGACGGACATCTTTCTCCTCTCACCCCTCGTTTTAATCAGAGCCACTCTTTCTGACACTTCTCTTTCCCCGCGGGGTAAAAAGGCTTGATTTGACTCAAGTTTGACCACCTGACGTTCCTTCATCATCTCAAACAATGCCACGATTCCAGCAGAGCGATGCAATCTGACGCCAATATCTCTGAAAGAGCCCCCACACAGCACGATTTCTGCAGCGCTCCTCCATTGCTTATGATTGTTTTGGTTGCATATTGAAAAAAAAACAAAGTTGTTACCATGGCAACCCAGACTTCATTGTGTTGAAAATGAACTCCACAATCAAGTATTATACAGATGCATTTGGATGAATGAACCTTTAAAAGAACAGCAGGAGCTTCCCTCCGTCTGATTACGTGACGTAACGCGAGTCTGTTTGCATCATGAGAATGGGTTTGAGTGTGTTCATGCCATTGCAAAGCATTTCTATCAGTCCTGTAAACGGCTTCTCCCTCCCATCATGGCCAACAGAACTGTCTGGGTTTGTAGAAGTGTATTTACCGTGTTATTTCAAGCCCCTGCAGTCTCTTGGGAAGCTGGGAGTGACCGATAATGCCTTAAAAAGGAGGAAAAAGGAAGTTAGTGTTTCTCGCCGTCGTCTACAGTATTTCCGTTCGAAACACATCATTAGAGGTCGATCTGATGGCTGTGACCACAAGAAAACAGCCCTGCTTTAGTGTTAATATCATTCAGAAGCATGTTCGTGTTCCTCTGTCCGATGCACTGAATCAGTTTTCCTCTAGATTCCTGTCGAAAGCACTGGGATGGTTCGGCTGTTTTCTGACATTCACACAGGCCAATGTGAGCCGCTTCACTGTTTAATTTAGGTAAAGTACAGAACTAAATAACGCCACTCTGAAATCAAGCCATAGATAGAGTCCATAGCTGTTCCTCTGCTTCTGAGTGTTTGGAACGGGGAAGTGTGTGATGCGTTGTTCGTTCGTTCGTTCAGACGGAGGAGTTTGTTTGATGGCTTCAATGCGTCATGCACTGTTAGCATGCTTCAGTTTAATTGCATTTTATTTTTTCCATTGTAAGTGTAATCTCGACCATGTACAGTACAATTTGTAAACTTGCATCAAGTTTATGAATAAAGGATTTTAAGAAATACATCAGTGCAATCTGTTTGTGTTTAATCAAGTTTTACTCATGGCTTTTCTTAATGTTGTTTTTTTTTTTTGGTCAATTGTGAGCAATGGGAATATTTTCGTCACTCCATGAGACATAATAGAATTTCAAAAAAAGTAGGTATTTTATTTTATAATTTTGAGGAAAGGGAAATGCTAAATCAAAAAGAAATGCATATTCCTTTATACTTGGATCGATTTTATGTATCAGTACTTGAAATGTTACATTATATTACATTATAGTTTTGGTAATATTTTAAATGTTATTTTTTTAATATTTTGTTTCATCATTTTATATTTGCCTTTTTCATGTAAATGGAGGCTTGCTTTGAGCCTGAACAAACTTTTGCACAGTAAATGTGCCAGACACGGTCCTTCTGTCTGTATTCTGACATTTGACTTGATTCACTGAAATGCAACTTGATTTATTGTTGCCTGTTTCAACTCAAAACCACACAGGTGGGATTAAACTAGTTTTTAAATTGGTTTTTGTGCTTCTAATATACATTAGTTGTGTGTCTGTCCACCAGGTGGCGCCATCAGCTCATGAAAATGCCATTGAGGCTTTAGTTGCATGCATGATATTCCCTTATTTTTGTATTTTTGCGTGCTCACAGAACTGTAAAGCCATGCATTTTATTTATTGATGTTCCTGCCGTTCAATGCGACGCTTTTAAGACATCTTTGATCAATCTCCGAGTCTAAACTCCTCTTTTATCCGAGAGCTTTATAGCAGTTGAATCAGGCTGACTGTATTTCTCTCTCCAGTCATTGTGCTTTTGGAAATGCTTTCAGATGCTCTCAGGACGCAAACGCTCGGCTCTTAAGGGCCAGAAATGAGAGCACGTTTTTCGGTATGACGAAGCATGGACTGGATTCAATCATGTTTCTGCGTCTCCAGGAGGTTAATAGCCAATTGTTGAAATAACTCCAATTATATGTGCATGTGTTGTGGTCTAGTTTCCATCGCTGACCTCGCAGTAGATGATTCTTAGCTTCTACGCTTCACAATAAATACATGGAAGTCTTTGGGTAACTGTTTATTGACGAGAGGATTTAGTGAGAAATGATCTGTGATCAGTTGTGTGAGGTCAGACCTCGAGCAGCTCAATGAGTCTGTCTGATGAGCTTGAGCAACTGTAATCCTGTGATGATGGTCAGTCTGTGTCTGTGATAGCAGGAGCTCCAGCACACATATTCATATTGAATATTGGGAAATTGAATTTCTGTCTCTGATATAAACCTCATCTCTGGACAGGCTTTCCTGCGCTTCATATCAGACTGACTGTGTCTGCCAGGAGATAAGGGGAGAGAGATATATATATATATATAAGACTATTTAAGGATCACTGTTCAGGCCCAAAAATATTAATCATTGTCATTTTTAAATCTTTACCAATCTTACTATCCTTCAAACCACTAGGTTTTACCCATTTGTCAGCATAAGGTTTTTTTTTTTTTTTAATGTGCTTTAAAGTAAAACTTATTTTGACATCTTGACATCTATTACAAAGTGCACTATTTCTACTTAAAAAGTCTACTGTAAAAGTCTACTTAAGTGTGTTAAAGTCATGAAAGTGTTTCTCTTTAAGTCACTTAAGTGGCCTTTCACTTCAGTCATATTATATTATCTATACAAAAAAAAAGCAATAGAATACATTCAAGCACACTTCTGTTTCACAAGGGTGCACAGATAGCCAGATCGTGGTCGACGTCGTCTTTGGCTCTACAGACGTGTCATTGACCAGTGACCACATTAAAGCGGCCCTGTTATTGGGTTGGTAATTACCCAGAGTCCCTTGCAGGTTATGCTAATGAGCGGCCGCTCTCGTAAGTAGGCTATCTATATGCAGAGGCTCTTGTAATGGATTTGCTCATTTATTACTGTTAATGTGTTAATGTTCACTGATGAGGAGGGGAAAGAAGAACTAGACACAGACCTGAGACAGATATTTATACATATTAGCAGAGCTTTTAGACACGCAGCGGATTTCATGACTGATTGTTGTCATTCTCGTTCAATATCTGCGGTCGGCTGCATCTCATTCCTCATCCGCACACACACACACACACTCTCTCTCACACTTACATACACACACCACACACATGTGCGCACACTCTCACACTTACATACACACCCCCCACACACACACGCACACACGCACTCTCACACACACACACACACACTCACACGCACACACACACACACACACTACATCCAACAGGCCATTTCTGAGCACTTAGCAGCATTTCTGTGGTTTATCTGTGGTTCCTTCACCTCGCTGTTGATCCCGGATATCAGCCCATTTCCCCTGAAACCAGAGATGCATTGTGGGTAACAAAGGGCCGTAGAGTGCAAACCTGATCCAGTGATTCGGGTCAGAGCCTCTCAGATGACACTGACTGATGGAACGAGCCACATTAATAGAGTTATAGCAGAGGATTCGTGATCTGGTCAAACCCAGTGAGAACCAGACGTGAGCACAGAGAAGTCATTGCATGTGCTGACTCTGGATGTCCAGCGGGAAATAAGAACGGAGAATCACGGCGACACGTCTCTCTGACCTTTAGTGATACATGTATATTTTCTAATAAACACTGAGAAAGAAAGCTGTTAGTTTCCACATTCAGCAGCAGAAGTACAGAACACAACCGGACTCGTTTAGATTCACGAAACAAGATGTTGATACGCAGTTACATCTGAGACACCGCCAGTTACTTAAGTGACTTAAAGAGAGACATGACGCTTAAGTAGACTTTTAAACAGTGAATTTAGGTATTCATATAAATCCAAGTGCAGTTGTTAGTGAAGGCTGCACAGAAATGTTGCACTAAATTAAAAGTTCAAATGTTACAAATAAGTTACAATATTGATGATCTAATACTGGTAGCACTAATATAACAATTTGATGGTATAAAGTAACAAAGTAACAATAAAGTAACAATTTTGAAATACATTGATAGTTGTATTTTTTTTTGGTCTTTTATCTCCGTATTCTTAACAGTGTTTTATATATATATATATATATTTTTTTTTAAATGCATAATAGTAACCCTACAATGTGATCAAACAGTTTAAAATAGCTGGGCTAAGATATATAACAATTTTGATGACTGCAGAAATACGTTAATTCAGTGCATTATCCCACCGGTCACCATAAAACACAATTTTTCACACACTTTTCCAAAAAAAGAATTATTGATTATTTCAAAGGGTTACTAATGACACATCATTTGGATATTTTCATATCTGGGAAAAATTGGGGATTAAACGGGTTAATTTAGGTTATACAATATTCAACTCAATTTTTTTTAAGTCAGTTTAATATAATTTAAGTTGAAATTGCTTGTACAGCCAATCTGATTATACTTAAAAAATAAAATAAAATTAAGACAGCAAGTGAACTTAAGTAAAAGTGCTGTTATAACAACTTAAAATTTGAGATAACTTAAATATCCAACTTAAGTAAACTAAAGTAAATTGAACTTATAATTTGAAGTCAAGCAAGAACACTTACTTTTAAGTTGAAACAACACATTTTTACTTATTCTAATGTTGTGATATCTAATCGCAGCAATCATTTGTTAAACCGTGAATAGAAATGATATTAGAGTATCCTTTAGTTTATCATAAATGCTTGTCAGTGCATTCAGCAGTATCTTTAACCATATTTCAAAGACAATAGAAGTAATTATGAAGTTACATTTAAAGATGCACTGAAGTCCTACTTGAATAGGTCAAAAAATACCTATTACACCTATTATAATACATTTTCATTTAACTGGAAATAAAATGCATGAGTCTAAAAACATTACATTCAATTTGCACTTAAGTGTATTATTTTAAAATATATGATTTACTTGGTAAAAATGGAATACATATTAACAACTAAGAGTTTTTCCTCAATAAACTCCTAATCTGTTGCTTACTGATAGCGAGTGAGGTAGTTGCATCTTTTGTAACAATATACACAAGTGTTCAAAATTTGGGGTCAGTACGTTTTTATTATTATTTATTTTATTTTTTTTATAAATTAATACTTTTATTCAGCAACGATATGATAAAAGTGATGATAAAGTCTTACAGTGTAAAATATTTCTATATTCTATTTTGAATAAATGCTGTTCTTTTTCAAACTTTATTAATCAAAAAATGCTGAAAATGTATAGTAAGGTCGTATATATATATAATTAGAATTATATTAGAAGACATTATAAAATATTTTAGATTTCACCAGATATTATGTGTATTTGTAGAAAAGTCAAGCGTGTCTCTCTGACTCCGTCTGTGGATTTGTTTCCTGATGAATTTGAATAAGCTGTTGTAGTTGACATATAATCGCTGCTCCTCCCCTCGGTTTATTAAATATGGACAGACAGACACAGTATCCTCTCAACGACGCTCTTGACATTCATCTGTGGGCGTCTTGAACATGCTTTATGAAGCGCATCGGCACTAAAACATGAATCCATCTCTCAAGCGTTGGCTTTGATGAGGGCCGGTCGTCGTGGAAACACTGCTTGATATTTCCAGTAACACCAGGGACGCATGAATGCAGAGAAATGGCATTGATTGTTTTAAATGGACGCTCTGTTGACATGAGACGGCTTTAACAAGCTCCTCCATCTGCTGTCCAATCATCTGAACACAATCAGAGCGAGCTGTGCTCTTCCTCACGGCTCATGCTGCAGGACGCAATTTATAGTTGTTTTCTTTCAGAAAGATTCCCACTGGCCACCGGTGAAAACACTAATTAATTGTTAATGCATCACTAGAGAATAATGGAAAACACAAACAGAAGTGTGTTTGCTGGGCTCTCGATCAGTCTCTATAACAGTGAAATGTTTCTGTTTCTGACTTTAACCCAGAGTTGTGTCACGCTTTCAAATTGACTGAATTGGCATCGAATTTGAATTCTATCCTAGCAAACATAATACAAAATTTAAATTCAAAGACACAGAATGTGGAATGAAGTTCAAAGTAAATCTATAGTTATAGATAATCATGAATTTCAGTATGAATTAGCTCTAAACATATTCTGACGCGTGTTGGCTCCCCTGAGTTTCCATGGGTTTTGATGAATTAAGTATTTAAGCCCTCAGTTTGCCTCGGCTCATTGTCTGGTTTTGTTTGTTTGTATGGATCTCTCTTTGTTGGTGGGTTTTTTTTGTGGATTTATTAAAAATGAGTTATTGGACTCTATTCTTTTGTCATGCACTTTTGATTACAGCAGCATGTGATAACATGACATGCAAGGTTTTTCTTAAATTAGGTGAGATATATATATATATATATATACACATACACTACAGGTCAAAAGTTTAGGATCAGAACAATTTTTTTTTCTTTTTTACAGGAGTTTCTTCTGCTCATCAAGGCTGCATTTATTTGAGCAAAAATACAGGAAAAAGTTTAATATTGTGAAATATTATTATGATGTAAAATAACGTTTTTCTATTTTAATATACATTAAAATGTCATTTATTTCTGTGATGCGCAGCTGAATTTTCAGCATCATTACTCCAGTCTTCAGTGTCACATGATCGCCGTGATGAGCAGAAGAGACTTCTTTAAAAACATTACAAGTCTTACTGATCTCAAACTTTTGACTGGTAGGGTGTGTGTGTGTGTGTATACATATATATTTATATATATATATATATATATATAGTCCAGGTTATATCTAGAATCACCACAGAAAAACATTCACAGGTTTATTTCAGTGTATATAGTTAAATATATTAAATGAACTAGATTGACTAGATAAAATTTTAGGTTTTTCCAATAACATTTCATAACAAGTATGGAATTCTTTTGTTTCTGTCTCCTGAAGTTCTTTAACCCAAAGTAACAATGTCTGATTCTTCAACAATTCAGTATAGGTGTATCCTTCGCTGCCTTTGATATCCCACAATCCTGTGCGTTCCATTCCGTGATGATTGAGCTAAAAAAATAAAGATGGCGTCTGAAAATTGCGTTTGGTGGTCAGTTTGTGTGTAAATGTATGCTTCTGACCAACTTTTTGCACTTTTGATGTTATTTCTAGCGAGAAATCAGTATTACAGTGATTAAATATTCACTTAGTTATCACCAAAGCTCGTTCGTGTTCGTGTTAGAACGAGCCGTTTTAGAAAGGCGTGGACCAGTCTTAACTTTGATAAAGAATATCTCTTTGGTTTTGAGACTTTAGTCTTTGCAACTTCAGGGATCTTATCTATTCACAAACAGCTTGTAACACTCCAAAGAGAAAGGAAA
>NW_015554070.1:211509-211634 GCF_001515605.1 Sinocyclocheilus anshuiensis
TGAAACTGTTGCTGCTTAATATTTTTTTTGGAACCTGTGATGCTTTTTTTTAGGGTTCTTTGATGAATAAAAAGTTAAAAAGAAGAGCATTTATTTAAAATAGAAATCTTTTCTAACAATATACT
>NW_015554070.1:211747-212356 GCF_001515605.1 Sinocyclocheilus anshuiensis
TTCTGAAGACCACTTTATACTGGAGTAATGATGATGGAAATTCAGCTTTGATCACAGAAATAAATTACATATTACATTATATTCATATAGAAAATAGTTATTTTAAATTGTAATATTTCATATTGTCACTGTATGTTTGATATCAAAAGAAGAACAGTATATTATATATTAGATTAAAATAATATCTTAATATATAAAAATTAAAGTTACACTAAAAAGAATTTTCATTTTTTGAAATAACCAACCATATCTGTTGTTTTCAGTAGCAAGTGAAACTGAAAAGAGCCTTTTAAATAGTGTTATTATAATCACTCAGAAAGACGTGTGTCTGTGTAGCAGTGTTAATTTCAGTGACATTTTTTTCACCGATGACAACGAGACGATAACGAAATAAAACTCTTTTTGAATGTCAAAAACTATGAAACTATAAATCTATTGACATTTTCGTCAACGAATAAAAACGAGACGAAAATGTTAGGGAGGGACGATTTGGGAAGAGATTCATTCAGAATGAATCTGTTGCGTGGTTCGGAGGTTAGATGCGTATATGAACCGGCGGGACATAAGCTAACATACACTTGCTGCACGTCGCATAAAACGTTCAAAAAT
>NW_015554070.1:231436-240214 GCF_001515605.1 Sinocyclocheilus anshuiensis
TGAGTGTGAGTGTGAGTGTGAGTGTGAGTGTGTGTGTGTGTGTGTGTGTGTGTGTGAGTGTGTGTGTGTGTGTAATAGGATTGCTTGAGTGCTGCTGTGATTCCCGCAGCACTGGAGAAGAGCTGGGGTCTGAATGATGTCCTGATTGATGATCCTGCTGCACACAGACCTCATTTCTCAGCGGACGCTTCCGTGCAAGTCCATTTGAAAGCATAATTCATACCTATGTGGAAATTAGGCTCGGCCCGGGACGCTCTGAGAAAACTAATAGAGGATATGACATATTTTATGGACAAGTGAAAGCGAGGCAGGAGTCTTCATCTATTAAGATGAAGGGTTGTGAATGAATATGGACCATTTCTGCATCAGCGTGACGGGACATTATGAAGAAAAGGTTCAGTCGAGGTGAATGAGTCTGGTCACATCATCAGGAATCACGCTTTCCTTGATCTTCTGAGATAAAATAGCCTGATGTTTAATGTAAATAATAAATATACTCGGTGGCGGATTTAGTGAATTGGGGGCCCCAGGCAAAATATAGGAATGGGGATTAAATATTCACTTAGTTATCACCAAAGCTCGTTCGTGTTCGTGTTAGAACGAGCCGTTTTAGAAAGGCGTGGACCAGTCTTAACTTTGATAAAGAATATCTCTTTGGTTTTGAGACTTTAGTCTTTGCAACTTTAGGGATCTTATCTATTCACGAACAGCTTGTAACACTCCAAAGAGAAAGGAAAACTTGAAATCGCATCATATGACCCCTTTAAATAAAGGATCAGGAGAAACACAGGCAGATCTTTCCTCTGCATCTCTCGCAGATGTTTGCGTGTGTGAGCAGAGCAGAAGAGCCTTTAATAATACACCGCATATATCTGTGGTGATGCTGTGGGTGCTCAGCACATCTGTCTCTGAGCCGCCTGTAAGCTCCGGAGCATGCAGCTCTCTATATAGGGGACTTCTTCCCTGCAGAAGATATATATATATATATATATATATATATATATATATATATAAAACCTGCAGAAAGACAAAGGGAGAGAGGGAGAGAGAGAGAGAGAGAGCCTCTGGAGGGAGGCATGTGTGTGTGAGTGAGTGTGTGAGTGTGTGAGTGTGAGTGAGTGTGTGAGTGTGTGTGTGTGTGTGTGTGTGTGTGTGAGTGTGTGTGTGTGTGTAATAGGATTGCTTGAGTGCTGCTGTGATTCCCGCAGCACTGGAGAAGAGCTGGGGTCTGAATGATGTCCTGATTGATGATCCTGCTGCACACAGACCTCATTTCTCAGCGGACGCTTCCGTGCAAGTCCATTTGAAAGCATAATTCATACCTATGTGGAAATTAGGCTCGGCCCGGGACGCTCTGAGAAAACTAATAGAGGATATGACATATTTTATGGACAAGTGAAAGCGAGGCAGGAGTCTTCATCTATTAAGATGAAGGGTTGTGAATGAATATGGACCATTTCTGCATCAGCGTGACGGGACATTATGAAGAAAAGGTTCAGTCGAGGTGAATGAGTCTGGTCACATCATCAGGAATCACGCTTTCCTTGATCTTCTGAGATAAAATAGCCTGATGTTTAATGTAAATAATAAATATACTCGGTGGCGGATTTAGTGAATTGGGGGCCCCAGGCAAAATATAGGAATGGGGCTCTATACATTTACACACATTTACCTGGATCAGCCTTGAGGATCCTTTTTTGTTGTGATGCTCGCTGCTGCACAATAGTGCCCCATAGTTGTGTCCAGTGTATAATGACTTTCTTTCATGTTGGGGACGAAGAAATAGCAATTGATTTACAGTTGAGATGCAGGTTTTCACAAAAACTAAATAAATTATAAAATAATAAACCTCACAATTGAGCCTTTAAACCATTTTTTTTTTAAGAAAAGGAATGAGTCAGAAGTTTAAATGATATTAATTTAAAACAGGGTTATGTGGGGGTATTTTCACATTGATCTGAACAAAAACTACAGACTGGATTATTGAAAATGCACTTTCATTTTCTGCCAGCAGGAGGCGCTTTTGGGACGTCAGAAATATAGCGGTTTCCCCGGTAACGGCTGTAAACAAAGCAGCACTCCGCTCATAAACACTGCTTTGTCAGACAATGAAAATGCCCTTCAGAGATGAAATCATATAAAAACTTGAAATAGTGAAAATGAGAAAAGTGTGAAAAATATAGCCTATTTTGACGAGGAAAGACACGTAAGCCTATGTGCCTGGTCTCATACACTCTCCAAAGGCTGTCTAATTCTAAACTTTAAAATACATGTATTTTTATTTTAACTACAAATTTAAATGAAACTGAAACAATTATGAAAAGGAAATTATACATTTACACACCTAAGGATTATATCAACCAAAAAAGTAACTGCGTATACGTCCTCTACCTGGGCCCTTCTCATAAACGCGTAAGCGGCATTTAAAACAATAAACATATAATACGCACTGTTGCTCAATACTCAATTACAGCTTCAGATGCATGACATTTTCATTTGCTACAAGCAGGATACACAAGAAGCATGTTCAACTCAGACACGCAGACGGTTGTCGTGGTAATAAACATCGTAAACAGCAACCGTTCGCGTGTCCGTGCTTAATGCGCATCTCATATATGAAAAGCATTTTAGGGGGCCCTTGGCTTTTGGGGGCCCAAGCCGGTCGCCTACCTTTGCCTAATGGGTAAGTCTGCCTCTGAATATACTGTTGCTTTCCAACCGTTCTCACAGTCTGAAACAGAAAGTGAGCTGCAAAAACAGTTCATTCTGTTTGTCTATTACTTTATTATTATGTGTGAATTTATTTTTATGCTTTTTGATATTTTGGAGAGCATGTAGTCAGAAATGTCAAAAAAGCCTAATTATTTTTATCTTGAAAAGTAATTTCGTAAAATTAGTTTTATTAATAATAATTATGTCTTTAGGAGAAAAAAAAAACATTTGACCAAACTGCTTCACTGATGATTGATATTTAAAAGACTTTTATCCACCAAATTCAAATAAAGTGCTGCGGCAGAAATATGCACGAGAAAAACAAATTAAGATAATCAGATAATTTAACTTTTTGTTTGTTTGTTTTTTGACCTTTTTACAAAACCTTATATAAAAAAATTTATATATATGTAAAATATATTTAAAACAAATTAAATTGTTATTAAAAATATCCAGTGGGTTACATGTTGCATTACAGTAAATTAAAAATGTGGCCTTTTCATCTCACTGTAGAGTAAACACTGGCACGTTTCTATAGATTGCTCTACGTTTCTCATGTGTATCATTCAGTTTTGATCATATTTTCTTGAAGACTACAGCAACTACTCTTCCTCTCCTCCAGTGTCTCTCAGTAACAGATCTCTCGTGCATGCGGTCCAGATGCTGGCCTTCATTAAGCGACGGCAGAGCACTTCATCAGTCTCAGCACGCCTCCTTCATCCCTCCGTCTCCTTCATTCCTCAGTTATGCTGACTGGACAGATTGAGAAGATCCTGCAGATTCATCCTCTTCTCATTTCCGCTCGTTCCTGACGTTTACTTCCCTGTTGGTGTCATTATCCTCTCTTGCATTAACCCGTTACCCACAGAGTCAGAATCAAGCTCTGGACCATATGCCTCAGTGTTCAGCTCTACATCATGATAGGTTTGTGTGAGGAATAATATTTCAGTCACTCTTCCTCATTCTCAGACTCATTTGTGAGGTTGAGCTGATGTGTTTCCAGGTCGGCTGTAACACTGATCTGTGAGCTGTGGGTTAGTCCAGCAGAGTCCAGCACTGACACTGACCGCTGATCTCAGAACAGACACTCTATAATGCATGTGATGTGGCTCAAGGTGATGCTCAGTTTTGTGTCTGGATCTTTTAAATGATTCTAAAATACATGAAAAATGCTATTTATACAAACAGATATTTGGGGGGGATTAACATGTTTTAAATTCATTGTCATGTTATTTGTGGGTCATAGAGTCAAAAATGTGTAGGTGGTTGCTGTCTGAAGAAATTAGGCTGAAATTATTGTAATAAAAAGAAAAATGAAATGTTGGCATGATGTGTTTGACAATCGAGACTTGCGAGAGAAAAAAAAAAAACACAATGACCTTTTTATTTCTTTATTCCATCGTCGAAACAGGCTTCCATAATATATGCATATATATTTTGATGTATATAAGTTTGAAACCTTTAAAAAAATAATGATTGTGTATGTATTGAAGTTGCAGAGAATTTAGTAAGTTTTACTCTATAGCATTTTTAAAAGATCTTTTTAATTTTGCATCTTTGTGTATGAAGTAAATTGTGAAAATATGCTCCTCACATATGAGTGCTGTACTGATTTATAACTGTGACAATGAGCAGTTTGGCTTTTCATGGAAAGGACCATTGCTTTCCTGCATCTGAGCAAGTTTTTTTCTGAGAGACTGATGACAAACATTGGTTCTACATGACTCGTCCTCTCTGTTTTTCCTTAGGCTCCTTGTATAACAACAGTGACCAAGAAAATGCAATTCATTTTCTTTGTTCTTCACCTGCGAAACATCTTGAATCTCAATGAGATTGATAGTTGAGTTTTCGCGACTGGCTGGTTTTGCGATCGATCTGAAACGATAACGGCGCTCTGCATCTATGACACGAGCTCATAGAATTCTCTCTCTCACGCTTATTCACTTTCTCAGGATCTCAAGCCTCAACAAAAACTCGGTCCCAGCCTGCCATTAAAATTTCAGGGCATCAGTTCTCTCTCTTTCATCTCACATGCGTCCCTCATAGTTTATTGAATATATATCCAGAATGAATCATTATCCAGCTGTAGGTTCAGTCACCCGTATGTGCTCTTATTCCTGGTGATCAAGTCAGAAACTTACCTTGATATGCATCACATATTTGCCCTTAATGTGTTTACAGACAAGGGCGCTTGTACTAGTAGTTTTTATAGAGTAATTTTTTCCCCCATTTTGTCTGATATCAAGGTTAAGGCCTTCTATAGTAGTATTAAAGTGAGAAAAGATACTATAATTTATATATATATTCTTTGAAATATTTATTTGGAATATTATGGTATAATAATGCTTTGAAATATTCATGAGGAATACACAAACATCACATATACTATCATATATCTTATGTCTCATTAATCTATTATTTGTTCCAGAGCAAATAGCTTTGGCTTAGATTAAAATCTCATCACGTTATATTTTATATAACTTTAATGCTGTAAATCAGAGCGCTGCCTTTGTGCTTTTGACTGAATTGCCTAGCAACTTTTATTATGGCTGTTGTTGTTGTTTATTAAATATTATTCAATAAATAATATTTTATATAAATGATAGTAGTATTCAGTTTTGGGAAACAGTGTGTATGTTCGTGCTGGTGATTTTAGTGACATTATTCCTCCATTAGATGGCAACTGTTTTTTTTGAGTGAGTCCGCAGTAAAGACTTTTATATTGAAAGAGACTGAAACGGAAGTTATTTTTACTTTTAAGAACAGCTTTGTTTCCAGGTCGGCTGTAACACTGATCTGTGAGCTGTGGGTTAGTCCAGCAGAGTCCAGCACTGACACTGACCGCTGATCTCAGAACAGACACTCTATAATGCATGTGATGTGGCTCAAGGTGATGCTCAGTTTTGTGTCTGGATCTTTTAAATGATTCTAAAATACATGAAAAATGCTATTTATACAAACAGATATTTGGGGGGGATTAACATGTTTTAAATTCATTGTCATGTTATTTGTGGGTCATAGAGTCAAAAATGTGTAGGTGGTTGCTGTCTGAAGAAATTAGGCTGAAATTATTGTAATAAAAAGAAAAATGAAATGTTGGCATGATGTGTTTGACAATCGAGACTTGCGAGAGAAAAAAAAAAAACACAATGACCTTTTTATTTCTTTATTCCATCGTCGAAACAGGCTTCCATAATATATGCATATATATTTTGATGTATATAAGTTTGAAACCTTTAAAAAAATAATGATTGTGTATGTATTGAAGTTGCAGAGAATTTAGTAAGTTTTACTCTATAACATTTTTAAAAGATCTTTTTAATTTTGCATCTTTGTGTATGAAGTAAATTGTGAAAATATGCTCCTCACATATGAGTGCTGTACTGATTTATAACTGTGACAATGAGCAGTTTGGCTTTTCATGGAAAGGACCATTGCTTTCCTGCATCTGAGCAAGTTTTTTTCTGAGAGACTGATGACAAACATTGGTTCTACATGACTCGTCCTCTCTGTTTTTCCTTAGGCTCCTTGTATAACAACAGTGACCAAGAAAATGCAATTCATTTTCTTTGTTCTTCACCTGCGAAACATCTTGAATCTCAATGAGATTGATAGTTGAGTTTTCGCGACTGGCTGGTTTTGCGATCGATCTGAAACGATAACGGCGCTCTGCATCTATGACACGAGCTCATAGAATTCTCTCTCTCACGCTTATTCACTTTCTCAGGATCTCAAGCCTCAACAAAAACTCGGTCCCAGCCTGCCATTAAAATTTCAGGGCATCAGTTCTCTCTCTTTCATCTCACATGCGTCCCTCATAGTTTATTGAATATATATCCAGAATGAATCATTATCCAGCTGTAGGTTCAGTCACCCGTATGTGCTCTTATTCCTGGTGATCAAGTCAGAAACTTACCTTGATATGCATCACATATTTGCCCTTAATGTGTTTACAGACAAGGGCGCTTGTACTAGTAGTTTTTATAGAGTAATTTTTTCCCCCATTTTGTCTGATATCAAGGTTAAGGCCTTCTATAGTAGTATTAAAGTGAGAAAAGATACTATAATTTATATATATATTCTTTGAAATATTTATTTGGAATATTATGGTATAATAATGCTTTGAAATATTCATGAGGAATACACAAACATCACATATACTATCATATATCTTATGTCTCATTAATCTATTATTTGTTCCAGAGCAAATAGCTTTGGCTTAGATTAAAATCTCATCACGTTATATTTTATATAACTTTAATGCTGTAAATCAGAGCGCTGCCTTTGTGCTTTTGACTGAATTGCCTAGCAACTTTTATTATGGCTGTTGTTGTTGTTTATTAAATATTATTCAATAAATAATATTTTATATAAATGATAGTAGTATTCAGTTTTGGGAAACAGTGTGTATGTTCGTGCTGGTGATTTTAGTGACATTATTCCTCCATTAGATGGCAACTGTTTTTTTTGAGTGAGTCCGCAGTAAAGACTTTTATATTGAAAGAGACTGAAACGGAAGTTATTTTTACTTTTAAGAACAGCTTGTAAGACGCAGTTAACAAATGCAGTGAGCAGCGCTGTCATCAGAAATCACCTTTAATAGATGAAAGATAGTACGACAAAGATATCACTTTCCTCAGCGGACATTCAGATTAATGTTTTATTGTGAATATGAGATTGAGCTGAAGAATGAATGCTGTATCAGATGCAGGTAATCACACTCGCTCACTCAATCTCTCTCATAATACAGAGAGCTTTTAATACAGTGATACAATACGTTTTTAATGAAGCAACTCAACGTTCCTTCGTTACTAGTTCTAAAGTAACGTTCTCGAATTAACGGATCTTGAGCTCAGCTGTTAAACTGTCAAACTGAGATTTGAATCTGTTGCGGAAGGAAGTAGTTCTGCACAAAAGAGGGTTTTTAAAGACACACGTTGTTGTTTTTCTTATGTATTTACACACCCGTGCCGTCGAACTGTTGTATAAACACAATATCACACTTGTAGCAGTGAGATATGGCTGTATATTGGCACAGATATGATTACCTAGAGCCAAACCGCAGCCGTGCTGATATACAACCATATCGCACTGCTACTCCTGTGATATTGCTCACATATATATATATTTATAAAGTACATTTAGAATTAATTATGAATTAATATATTGAAGCTTACAAAACAGTTAATAGCTGATTTGTGTGTGTGTTCAAATTAATAATTTTGATGGAATAACTCAGTACCAGAACATCACACAGCAGTTCTTCAGTTCTTGAGAACCTTCATCTTAAATTGTCAAAAACACAATGTTCTTTGTATTTCATGACTTATTATGTCGTCACATGCTCTATAACCATGAAAAAGCATCTTGTGATCAATCCGTAAATATGTCATCTTGTTTGCTGGAAATGTTTTGTTTTAGTATTGATGAGCTGAGAATTGCGAGGGAGAAGCGAAACACTGAAAAATGTATTTGCTGTCGGGTGAAATTAAGTGCCAGAAGGCTTTTCAATTAGCTGCATTTCATGTGTCACTTTGCATCAGGACGAGAGCAGAGCGAATGTATGCTGCTGCTGCGGGGAGAACATGAGAAATAAACAAACACTGAGACGCACGCGTACACATGCACACGCTCACACCTGCGATCAGTCATGTCAGTGGCCTCCAGCACACTGGAACAACAACCAAAGTCACATGCATGGACTGAATGTGTATGATTAAACGTCTTAAAGGGGTCATAGGATGCTGCATGCACTTTTACAAGTTGTTTGAACTGAAATGTGTGTTGGCAGTGTGTGTACACAACCACCCTATAATGATAAAAATCCACCCAGTGTTTTTTTTTTTAATCTACTAAAATCTTTACCTCTTTCTCAAATCGAGCCGATCTCAGATGCCTGTATGACGTCACAAAAATAGGCCCCTCCCACGATAGTTTGATTGACAGTGGCGTTTCAGCACAGACTGGACTGGTGTTTTACCTTAGCTCCGCCCTGAGTGAGCTGTCATCAGTCCGCCATTGTTTCACCGGCGGAGCAGATGTAGACAATAATGACTCCTAAGTGAT
>NW_015554070.1:240569-241932 GCF_001515605.1 Sinocyclocheilus anshuiensis
TCACTGGAGGAAGAGTTATTATGGATTATGGACTCGTATTTTATTCTGACGGCACCCATTCACTGCAGAGGATCCATTGCTGAGACACTGATGCAATGCTACATTTCTCCAAATCTGATGAAGAAACAATCTCATCTACATCTTGGATGGTCTGAGCACATTTTCTTTTATAGCTGAACTATTGCTTTAATTCCAGTGATGACTACAGACTTCATCAATAATTGCTCAGTGATATTTAAAAGTCCATTTGAATGTTTCAGTAAGCAGTTATTCCCAGTCATTTTGCTGCAATCTGCTGTGAAATAATTCACATATTTACAACTTGAAGTGATTTTCCCAAATGTCAAATGGAAGCAATAAATAACTAAATGACAAACTCAGACCACCTGCCGAGCTGGATCAGATTTATAAAAGGCTACTGAGGATTTCTCAGTTCTCTCTCCGCCTCCGTATCTGCTCCTAATTTGTCACCTTTTCACCTTTTCTTCACCCTTTCCATCTTCCCTCAAGTCTTTTTTCACTTTAAAGGCTTTCTCTTCTGCTAGCTCTGCCTCTCTCTGACATTTCATTGACGTTTTTCTTGAAAGGCTCTCTGAATATCCAGAGTTTCTTGTTTTATGCATCTTTCCCCAAATGTCTGCTCACATAGTTTTTAGCCAGACTTTCTCTCGAGCCGTTTTAAACATCTGACAGCTTGTCATCAGTCAGCTCAGCCTATTATTCATGAGCTGTAGCGCCTCATCTTCCTCTCCAAAGAAGAATGCGCTGACCTGCTGATCTCAGGTCAGACGGTGAGTTTGTAAAGGACTGTATGAGGCTATGAAGGACAAGTATCTGCTGCGTTTGAGTGTAGATCACAGCAGACAGTCACGGGTTGAAGTGGGTATTGTGCATGTACTTTAATATTACTCAGAAATATCTTGCTATATTAAAGGTATTTTCATATGGAGGAAAACACATCGTATTATTGCTCCTGTCGTTTTGTGGTGTGAAGGCTCCTCTGGCTGCTTTTATGATTTTATTGCTCATTTAATTGCTCAAATATGCTTATTTCATGAGTTGTTTAAACTTCATCATAAACATGTACTTTAGCACTAGAAAAACAAATTTAAGAATCAGTCACATAAAAACGAACCAAAAACAAGGTAATTACTCAAGTTAATTTATTTGAGAAAGATAAACATTTTTGAATTAAGATTCATTAAAATCAATAATTATAAAATTATATGAATACTTTTCTATAATATAAAATTCAAATTATTATAAAAAATAAGTAATCTGAGCTTTTTCATATATATATCATATATTTTAATAGTCATTTAATGATTTATCGTAAGGCAAAAGACTATAGGAGTATGTGTGT
>NW_015554070.1:242093-244361 GCF_001515605.1 Sinocyclocheilus anshuiensis
TGTGTGTGTATGTGTGTCTGTGTGTGTGTCTGTGTGTCTGTCTGTGTCTGTGTGTCTGTGTGTGTGTCTGTGTCCCTGTGTGTCTGTGTCTGTGTCTGTGTCCCTGTCTGTCTGTGTCTGTGTGTGTGTGTGTGTGTGTGTGTGTCTGTCTGTGTGTGTGTGTGTGTGTGTGTGTGTCTGTCTGTGTGTGTGTGTGTGTGTGTGTGTGTCTGTCTGTGTGTGTGTGTGTGTGTGTGTGTGTCTGTCTGTGTGTGTGTGTGTGTGTGTGTGTGTCTGTCTGTGTGTGTGTGTGTGTGTGTGTGTGTCTGTCTGTGTGTGTGTGTGTGTGTGTGTGTGTCTGTCTGTGTGTGTGTGTGTGTGTGTGTGTGTCTGTCTGTGTGTGTGTGTGTGTGTGTGTGTGTCTGTCTGTGTGTGTGTGTGTGTGTGTGTGTGTTTGAGACAGAGATGGATCACTGCTGTAGTCCAGGGTTTCTCCTCCGCTCACGCTGACGCTCTCAACAGCCTCTGACAAATGAAGCAGCACAATCTCTCTCTCTCTCTGTTCTTCATGTCAACAGCTCAATCACTGCTGCTGTTCTCACATCACTCCACTGCACACATCGAGACGACATGAAAATAGCATGAGAAAATAAAGAAATTGCAGCGAGTTTTCAAATGGACTGCACATAATAAAATGTCATTTTATATTGCTAGAATTGACAGAATAAACAGTCTTATTCTCTGATTTTATTATGTGAATGGATCCTCATCTAAATTCCACCCATCTAAATGGAGGAGTTCTCAGAGTTATGGAAGCCTGCTTGTGCCATGGAATAAAAAACTAAAAACGGTCATTGTGAGATTGCATCTCACAGTTCTAATATATATATGGTCTGAATTTCATGGAATAAAAAAGAAAGAAGGTAATTGCTTTTTTTCTCAGAATTCCGAGTTTATATTTTGCAATTCTGACTTTTATTTATTGTATTGTTTTTTTATTTTGAGTTTTACATCTAACACATTTGCCTGTTTTTCTTGCAATTCTGAGATTTTATCTGGCAATTCTGATATTTCTTTCTCCTAATTGTGTTTTTGGTAATTGCGAATTTTTTTCTCACAAATCAGATTTTTTTTCTCATAATTATGCAGAAAAATGGCTGAATTATGTGATAACAATTTGCATATATATATTTATGCAAAATATATCCTTTATACATAAAGGAATAAAAAAAAAAAAAGTTAAACAGTGTTAATGCCATGAACACCGGTGCCAAAACACACACCAAAAAAGTCAGAATTGTGAGATAAAAGGTTGCAATTAAAAAAAAAAATTCAACTTTTTATCTCACAGTTCTGATTATTTTGGAATTCAGAACTGCAGGATAGAAAGTCAACATTGCATAAAGTCAGAAAAATGTGATTTGTGAGATTAAAAATCCACACTTGCCTTTTTATATGTTTTATTCTGTGGCAGAATCTATCTTCCAAATGAATATCTGACGATGAATAAGGAGGATGAGACGTCTCTGCTAATTGTTGGCTGGTCTTTTTAATCAGCACAATCTCTCATGTCTGCGGCTAAGAAAGAAACCCATCAGAGAAATGCCTTTTACTTCTGCTGGGCACTTTTTCTGTTTTGATATTCCCTTATGTTTTTCTGAACAAAAGATCAATAACATTTCCCTCTGGATTTTAAGCTTGATACCAAAACCACATTCGTCTGAGGCTTTGATCCTTCGAGCATCTATCAGTATAAGCATTCTCACAGAATCGAACCCGTGACCGTGACGCTGCGAGCGGGACATCAGTCTCTGAGCGAGACACACGTTCAGCAGTGATTCCTCTCTTTAGGGCTCAGGCTGTGAAACACTGAGCGTCGCTCTTCCTGATACTAGATTTTATTACACAGAGGAGTGATTGCTTCCCCGGGTCGCCCTTGGTTAGATACATATCGATTAAAACAAGATGAGCTGTGCAAATACACACACACACACACACACACACACACACACACACAAACTCACTCACACTCACACACACAAACTCACTCACACACACAAACACTCACACTCTCTCACACACACTCACATACACTCTCACAGACAGACAGACAGACAGACAGACACATGCACACTTCCTTCAGCCGTGACCTCACTTCCTGTGACATCACTGCTGGAGTGGGGGGGATGGGCAGGAGACACTAAAGCTCTCGATCTCATGCAGCGCCTCAATGACACAGAACGATCCCTGCTAACCGTCCGGATCACTCGCCTCTGAAGTGCATTAGAG